>NC_058085.1:341652158-341809010 GCF_014858855.1 Bufo gargarizans | reverse complement strand
TGGCACAAAAATATATATTATTTGCAGTTCAGTGGTGCAGTTATATGTTCTAAAGCCCTTTTTGGCGTGTATTAGTGGGAAAAAAGGGCTTATTAGCCGTTGTCTGGTGAAGTGAGAAAATTACTGACTTTTTTACTGTGTTTTAATTTCCTTTTTATTTATTTATTTGATCTAACAGTATGTCAGAGAGAGAAGTGCCAGGCCCTGCACAGGGGAGTGGCAGAAGCCTAAATGTTTCTGGCGCAGGCACAGGTCTCAGCAGAGTAAGGAACCATGGCAGTGGGAGTCGCAGCGAGAGGCCTGAGCTCCCGGTGTCATCTAGTGGTAGTGTCTTGACCAGCAACCCAGCGGTTCTTGATTGGTTGACTCGATCATCCACTTTGTCCCAAGTGACATCAGACACCCCCAGCCAAGAGTCGGTGGGTTCGTCAGACACAACCCTTACTTGGCATGGCCTGGGAGCAGGCCCTGTGTGCTCACCTGTCCTCAGCCTGCCTCTGTTCTTTTTTGTTCCCTCAGCCTGACAAGTTTTATATGCTGTGGGCTCAGGTCCACTATACAGCGAGGGCGAGCTACTAGAAGACAGTCAGCAGCTACTGGCCAGCCAATATGTGGAGGAGACATCTGCTGCTTTCTCCGGTAGGCGGGCAAAGTAGTGATGAGGAGAGAGGCGTGGGAGCGGGTGTTGCGAGCGGTCAGGCTCCTGACCCAGAGACCACTGAGGAGGCCATCATTGACGTGCAGACAGTACTCAATGATGATGATGTAGCTGATCGCACTTGGGAGCTGGGTGAATTAGGGGCTTCATCATCATCGAGAGAAGAGGGTGGCAGCTTGCCCGTGAGGCGGCGGTGGAGCCAGCAAGTCGCTAGTGTGGCCGGGAGTCAGCAGGGTGGCAGCAATGGGAGGTCAGGAGCCAAACGTGCCCAGGGTAGACCTCCCACTTCGCAGAAGCCTACCTACCCGGAAGGTAGTGGTGCAGGGGTTCACGGAAGCAGCGGCGGTAGCAGTCAGTCAGTGCAGAGTGCTGGGAGTAAAATCACCTACTCAGTTGCATGGCAGTTTTTTGTTAAGCCACTGGAGGAGGTGAACATGGTCATTTGTAGAATCTGTGGGCAGAAGGTGAAGCGTGGCCAGGGTGCCAATGTTGGCACCACGGGTCTACGTCAGTATATGCAGCATCACCATAAAGTGGCCTGGGAGAACCGTGGCTCCGATGTGGTGGTCCAGCCTTCCGCAGCAACTGCTGGATCACCCAGTGCAACGCACCCGATTTCAGGCAGTCAAGGCTCCACCACCTCAGCCGAAAGGGAGCAGTCTGTCCTTCACATCAACTGCTGGTCCTGATGCTCCTGCTCCTCCTCCTACTCCTCTTCAGTCATTCTGTCAGCAATCGATCACCGAATCGATTGCCAAGAGACAGCAGTATGCGTGCACTCATCCAATGGCGCAGAAGCTGAATGTGCTTCTGGCCAAGTTGCTGGTGCTGCAGTCCCTCCCTTTCCAAATGGTGCACACGTATGTAGAACAGAACATGGGCCAGTCCTTGAGCCTGTCTGTATCTGCAAAAGTGCATGGCAGCGCCGACCTGTGGAGCTGTAACTACGGTCAGGGACAATACATGTCCTTTAGGGCCCACTGGGTGAATGTGGTTCCTGCACAGCCACACCAGCAACTTGGCCAGGTGATGCCGCTTCCGCCTCCACGTTCTCATGCTGTTGGTCCTGCGACAATGTCCGCCTTTGCCTCTTTATCCTCCACCGTGTCCTTCCAGCATACCACATGTGCAGGGCACGGCAGTGTCACGCTGTTCTGCACCTCGTTTGCCTGAGCGAACGGGGTCACACAGGGGAGGAACTGCTCCGTGTCCTTCATCAAGAAATAGAATCCTGGCTTTCTTGGGGCCAACTCAAAATCGGAACCATGGTGACCGACAATGGGAAGAACATGGTGTTGGAGCTGCATCAAGGAGGGCTGAGCCATGCGCCCTGCATGGAACACGTGTTCAATCTGGTTGTCAAGCAGTTCCTGAAGTCTTCCACCCATCTGCAAGACATCCTAAAAATGGCCAGGAAACTTTGCATGCACTTCAGCCACTTGTACACTGCAAAGCACACCCGCCTTGAGCAGCGGCAGAACGGCATCCCCCCAACATAGGCTGATATGCAACGTTTACACCCGTTGGAATTCTACCCTTCATATGTTGGACCGACTATACGAACAGAGAAAGGCCATAAATAATTTCTTGATGATCCAAGCGGACAGGAGTACTCCCCTGTGTAATTTCTATGTCAGCCAGTGGCAACTCATGCGTGACACCTGCCGTTTTCTCAGGACCTTTGAGGAGGCCACGTTATTTGTCAGTTGCCAGGACTACGGGATGAACAACGTCATTCCACTGCTTCATGTCCTAGAACAGATGCTGGTAAATCTGGCTAGTCAGGGGTCTGGAGACGTGGTGTCTAGATCGCACGGCCACATGAACCCTGTGTGGGCTGAACTGGAGGAGGAGGATATTGGAGAACAAGCAATGTGTAGGGAAATGGGTGTTTTTTATACACAGGTGACAGGAGAGGAGGAGCAGGAGCAGCCAGAGAAGCTACAGGGCGATGAGGAAGATGAGGCAGAGGACCCAGACACACCGTGGCAGTATGCAGTGGAGATGGAGGCAGGGAGTCCTTCCGATTAACTTCCACAAATGTCCCGATGCATGCTCACTTGCTTGCGTAGTGACAGCTGAATTGTCACCATTCGGCAGAGGGATAACTTCTTGCTCTCCACCTTGTTGGACCCTCGCTACCAGTCCAAAATGGGGGCCTTTTTTACACCCGGTGAGAGGGAGGGCAAACTAAACTACTTTAGAGACATCCTGTGTAGTCAGTTGGCCGCTGCCTATCTGTGCCATCGTCCATCCTCTCGCAGGTCTGACCAGGGGGCTCTCTGCGCTCACGTTCCTCTGTCATGGCTGCTGTGGCAGGGTGGGGAGGTAGGAGCAGTTCCAGCTTTAACAGCAGCAACTTGAGTTTAGAGTCGCTGATGAGCAGCTTTCTTCACCCGCCTAGTGAAGAAACTACTCACCAGCAGCAGTAGCTAGACCTGGAGCAGGACCTGAACCAGCAGGTGGTGGCATACTTGGACAGCACCCTACCACCCCTACATTGAAGATCCGCTGGACTACTGGGCAGCCAAACTGGATTTGTGGCCGCAACTGGCAGATTTTGCCCTGGAAAATTTGGCCTGCTCGGCCAGTAGTAGCTTCCACCCGCCTGATGCCACACATCTGCATCTGATACCAAGTGCTCCTTCTTTCACCCACCATCTTCACCTGGTACTGGTATTGCCACCCACCTCCCTACTCTTTCACCGGGTCACTCTGTGGTCTCCTGATGCTGCTGCGGCCTTCAGAATGTGTCACCTTGCTACTCTGTGGTCTCCTGATGCTGCTGCCACCTCCACACTATGTCACCTTGCCACTCTGTGGCCTCCTGATGCTGCTGCATTCTCAACACTTTGTCACCTTGCCACTCTGTGGCCTTCTGATGCTGCTTTTGCCACCTCCACACTGTCATTGTGCCACCCTGTGACCTCCTCCTGATGCTGCTGCTGCCGCCACCTCCACACTCTGTCATTGTGCCACTCTGTGGACTCCTGCCACCTCCACACTCTGTCATTGTGCCACTCTCTGATCTCCTCATGCTGCTGCTGCCACCTCCACACTGTCATTGTACCACCCTGTGGCCTCCTCCTGATGCTGCTGCTTCCTCAACACTATGTCACCTTGCCACTCTGTGTCCTCCTGATGCTGCTTTTGCCACCTCCACACTGTCATTGTGCCACTCTGTGGCCTCCTCTTGATGCTGCTGCCACCTCCAGACTCTATCATTGGGCCACTCTGTGGTCTCCTCATGCTGCTCCCACCTCACCACTATGTCATAGGTCCACTCTGTGGACTTCTCATGCTGTTCCCATCCTCCCCAATTCATGACTGGGCCACTATTTTGCCTTTCGGCATGGCTGACATCATCATTTATTTGACCCTTCTTCTGATCTGTTAGAAGGAAGGAAAAATGAGATGTTGTCACGGACGGTGTACAGGAAACAAGACAAAGCAACATGCATATATGACTGAGTGGATCCAAAGCTAAGGAACCAAAAGGGAGACCCCTGCACAAGACCTGAGACTATCCCTGGCTGCTCAGCCTATGCAAAGATCCGAAAGGTGGAGGTTTGCATATCCACGTACCTACAATAGTGAGGGGACACGACCACCGGCTCCCTACTCCAGACACGTTGGGAGTCAGGGTCACCTGGGATCCAGCAAACAGAAAATAACAGATAAATGTTCAGCACTTAACTTTGTAGCAGACAGGAAAACAAGATCAGCATGCACACACACTCCAGGAGGAAGTATAAGCCGCCCAGCAATGCACCATGGGGAGGGATTTAAAGGGAAGCAATCAGTCCAACTCCATGACAGCTGAGAGAGGCTAACGAGATGAGGAACTGAACAGCACAACAAAGAGAATTCAAGGAGGAGGTTCTGAAAGGCCTCTGTCAGAGCTTCTCAGCTGTCTGGTTGTGACAGATGTACAGCGGATCCTGTCTATGTAACAGCTGTAAGGCCTGCATGACATGGTCCCTATTTTGCATCAGAATTGGCTTATGATTTGGTAGCCAAAAGCAGGAGTAGGTACAAAATACAGAAGACATGCAAATATTCCATTCATGTGTCATCTCTGTTTTGGATTCATTCCTGTTTTTTTGGCTTTAGCAATACTCATGGCTTACTGACCAAATGCTGACCGAGCGAAGGCGGATGCTCCACAGACAGTTTCAGTTTTTTTGGGGTTATTGTTCTGACGGATTAGAGGAAGGGCAAAATAATCAGTGACGTCAACACATACATACTGCTGACACCCTCTCCACTCTGTCGGGGGGGGGGCTCTACTTGTATAAGCATTTAAAGGGAGTCTGTCACCACCGTATGGCCATATACAGTGCTTACATTGCTCTGTAGCACACCTATACAGGATTGTAACGGTACCTTTGTCTTGGTCTTTAGACTTGCACCAGCAGGAAAAACGAAGTTTAATTCATATGCAAATGAGCACTCGCAAGTGCCCAGGGGGGGAGTTCAGTGTGCAAGCGCCCAGGCTGCTCTGCCTTCTTTTAACTTTACTCCTCCCCAGTCTCTGCCTTTGCCTGCCCTCCAAGTCCGGACCTATCAATGATGCAAGAGACTTGGAGGGCGGGCAAAGGCAGAGACTGGGGAGGAGTAAAGTGAAAAGAAGGCAGTGCAGCCTGGGCGCTTACACACTGAACGCCGCCCATGGGCACTTGCGAGTGCTCATTTGTATATGAATTCAACTTTTTTTTTCCTGCTGGTGCAAGTCTAAAGAAAAGAGCAAAGGTACTGTTACAATCCTGTATAGGTGTGCTACAGAGCCATGTAAGCACTGTATATGGCCATATGGAGGTGACAGGCTCCCTTTAATAGAACAGGTTCTGTAGACATCTATGTGTAATCAGCTGCAGCTTCTTGGCACTAACATTGACCTGTAAGTCTGAGTTCACACGAGTTATTTGGTCAGTTTTGGGCCCGTGACTGCCCAAATAAGTGAAGTGTGCAGTGATTCGAAGAGCGACGCCTGTCATCTGCATGTCATACTGACTCACAGTATTATTTCACTACCACAGAAGACTCCCTATGCATGTTACTGCAAGGCACAGTGTTCTACACCACTGTAAGGCTGGGTTCACACGGGCGAGATTTCCGCGCGGGTGCAATGCGGGAGGTGAACGCATTGCACCCGCACTGAATCCGGAACCATTCATTTCAATGGGGCTGTGTACATGAGCGATTTTTTTCACGCATCACTTCTGCAATGCTTGAAAATCGCAGCATGCTCTATATTCTCTGTTTTTAACGCAGGACAGGCCCCATAGAAGTGAATGGAGCTGAGTGAAAATCGCAAGCATCCGCAAGAAAGTGCGGATGCGGTGCGATTTCCACGCATGGTTGCTAGGTGACAGTCTATTCACTGTATTATTTTCCCTTATAACATGGTTATAAGGGAAAATAATAGCATTCTGAATACAGAATACGTAGTAGGTGATCAATTGAGGGTTAAAAAAAAATAAAAAGAATTAACTCACCTTCTCCCCTTGATCGCGTAGTTCCCGGTCTCTTCTTTACTTCTTTAATGATGAATTACCGGCTAGGACCTGTGGTGACGTCAGATCACATGCTCCAATCACATGGTCCATCACCGAGCTTGACTGAAAAGCTAAGGGCTAAGTTGGTTTGTTATCCCTGTCCTGACTCTTTAGAGGAGACCATGACGCTAGCCATCAGACTAGATAGACGGATCAGAGAGAGACAGCGGGAGCATTTGTTTTCTCCTCATACCCTTCTTCAACCTGAGACTCCCCCCCCCTTGAACCCACGGCTCTTGTTTTTATTGTGGGGATCCGTCAGTGTACGAAAGATCCGCCTTCTGGAAAATCATCCATGTCTGAGGGATTCAAGGACAAGGTACTCCCGGAGGTGGTAAGAAGTAAACTATTGCTGCCGGTTTCTATTACCTTTGGGGTCTTAAAGGGGTCAGGAAATGCCTTTGTGGATACAGGGTCAGCTTTTGGTTTTATTGATTACAAATTCGTTGATCAGATGGGAATTCCTATACTAGAATTACCCACCCCGATCCAGGTTGTCGCTATCGATTCTACCCCCTTTCTAGGGGGCACAGTAAAACTCTGTACTCCGGAGGTTACCCTATCTGTAGGGATCTGCCACTCTGAGAAATGTTTCTTCTTTGTTTTAGAGAATCTTCCAGTTCAGGTAGTCCTTGGTATGCCCTGGCTTCAGCAACACAATCCGGTCATTAACTGGAGTTCGGGCGAGTTAGAGAGATGGGGGCCTAACTGTAATTCTTGCTTAACCGTAGTTCAAGCTGGGGTCTCATCAGATATTCCTCATTTTATTGCTGATTATTCAGATGTTTTTTTCACCACTGAGACAGACATTCTCCCTTCCCATAGGTCTTATGACTGTGTTATTGACTTGATACCTGAGTTTAAATTTCCTAAAGGACGGATTTATAATCTGTCTGGTCCTGAGTGCAAGTCCATGAAAGACTACATCCAGGAGAGTCTCAAGAAGGGACATATTAGGCCCTCCACCTCTCCCCTGGGAGCAGGATTCTTTTTCGTTAAAAAGAAAGAAGGTGGTCTTAGGCTCTGCATTGACTACAGAAATTTGAATAAAATTACTATTAGGAATCAGTATTCCATCCCTTTGATTCCTGATTTGTTTAACCAGATTTTGGGTGCTTCTTGGTTTTCTAAATTTGATTTGAGAGGAGCGTATAACCTAGTTCGTATTAAGGAGGGAGATGAGTGAAAAACTGCTTTTAATACTCCAGAGGGACACTTTAAGTATCTGGTTATGCCATTCGGTCTTTGCAATGCCCGAGCTGTGTTTCAGAATTTCATGAATGATATTTTTTGAGAACTTATTGGCAAAGTTATGATTGTTTCTCTCGATGATATTCTTGTATTTTCACCTGACTGGGATTCTCATGTGTCTCTTACATCAGATTTGTTCTTAAAATCCTCAGGGAGAACCATTTGTCTGTTAAATTAGAGAAATGTGTATTTGGAGTTCAAGAGATCCCCTATCTTGGCTATATTCTTACTCCTCATTCATTAAAAAATTTAAAATGGATCCCAGTAAGGTTCAGGCTATCAAAGACTGGGTCAGACCATCCTTCTTAAAGGCACTCCAATGTTTTTTAGGATTCGCCAATTTTTACCGTAAATTCCTAAAGAATTTTTCTGTTATTGCCAAACCCCTCACGGATCTAACTAAAAAAGGTTCGGATCTGGTTAACTGGTCGTTGAAGGCCTGTCAAGCCTTTGATACCATAAAGAATTGTTTCCAAATGGCTCCAGTCTTGGTTCAGCCCTATACCGAGGAACCTTTTGTGATGGAGGTTGATGCCTCAGAGGGTGGTGTGGGGGCCGTCCTTTCACAGGGGTCCTCTAACCTCACTAATTTAAGGCCATGCGCCTTCTTCTCTCGCAAGTTGTCTCCTTCGGAGAGAAATTACAATATTGGAAACCGCGAGTTACTGGCCATAAAATGGGCATTTGAGGAATGGAGGCATTTTTTAGAAGGGGCTAGACACCGTATTACTGTTCTCACTGATCATAAGAACTTAGTGTTTCTGAGGTGGCCAAACGCCTTAATCCTAGACAAGCCAGATGGGCCCTGTTTTTTACTCGATTTAGCTTTCCTGTTACTTTCAGACCAGGAAGTAAAAATGTTAAGGCAGATGCCTTGTCCCGGAGTTTTAATGCCGTCCAACCTCCTGATACCCCTCCGAAACCCATCTTGCCGACAAGCGTCTTTGTGGCAGCAGTTTCTGCGGATCTTTCCTCTGAGATTTAACAGGCTCAGCAACTTGCTCCTCCACAAACACCGGCAGATAAGTTGGTTGTTCCTGAATGCTTTCGTGTTCAATTATTGGGTGAATGTCATGACTCCGTGCTGTGTGGTCATCCAGGTATTGCTGCCACTACGGAATTGCTGCTCAGGTCTTTCTGGTGGCCTACTTTGTCTAAAGATGTACGGTCTTATGTTTTAGCTTACGATGTTTGTGCCCGGTCTAAGACCCCAAGAACACATCTCGCTGGTGAACTACAACCACTACCCATTCCTTGTAAGCCATGGTCTCACATCTCCATGGATTTTATTTCTGATCTGCCCCTCCCTGAGGGGAAGTCAGTGGTGTGGGTAGTGGTTGACCGTTTTAGCAAGATGGTGCACTTTGTTCCTTTAAGTAAGCTTCCTGATGCAAAGACCTTAGCATCCTTGTTCATTGAACATGTGGTACGTCTGCATGGTGTTGCTGAGAATATCGTCTCTGATAGAGGCGTTCAGTTTGTTTCTAGCTTTTGGAGGGCTTTTTGTAGAAGATACATTTCGTCTGCTTTCTATCCACAGACCAATGGGCAGACGGAACGGTTAAATCAGGCAGTGGAGCTTTTTCTAAGGTGCTATGTATCGCATAATCAACTGCTATGGGTGAGATATCTCCCGTTGGCAGAATTCGCCATCAACAATCGGGTTATTTATTCCACGGGGGTGTCTCATTTTTTTGTAACAGTGGTTTACATCCTCGCTTTAGTTCTAATCCCTCTATATCCTCACTCAACCCGCAGGCCGATTCTTTTACCTCTAGACTGTGCACAGTCTGGGCACAGGTTCAATCGAACCTGGAAAAGGCCAAGGAAACCCAGTGTAAACAGGCTAATAAGAGATGTTCCAAGGGGGTAAATTTTGTACTCTGCGATAAGGTGTGGTTGTCGACTAAAAATCTTGCTTTGAATCAATGTTCTAAGAAATTCTCGCCGCGTTTCATTGGACCATACAATGTTATTGAGCTTATTAACCCAGTATCTTTTAGACTTAAGCTACCCGATTCCCTCCATATACATGATGTGTTCCATAAGTCGTTACTTAAGAAATATGTGTCACCAGTGGTTCCGGTTAAAAAAACCTCCTCCACCTGTGGAGGTTGAGGGTCAGGAGGAATTCATTATTTCTAAAATAATAGATGTCAGAAAGATTAGAAATTCCTTTCAATACCTGGTCCACTGGAAAGGTTTTGGACCTGAGGAGAGGTCCTGGATACCTATGTCTAGGATGCATGCTTCCAGGTTAATTACTAAATTTCACCGGGAACACCCTGAGAAACCTCGTCTACAATGCTTGGGTCCGGTGGCCCCTCATAAAAAGGGGGTACTGTAACGGGACGCCGAAGGCGCACTTGGTCTCCCATCAGCCGCAGACCTGCTGCTTAGCTTCGGGAACGAGGATCTGTGTTTGGCCTCGTTCCCAGGGCGGCTTTGTTAGCTGGGAGGCTCCCTGCTCCTAGATCTGCCTTGACCGCCAAGCTGATCACTCGGTGCTCGACTTGTCTGTCTGTCGGTCATGTGACGCTGGCCACGTCACATGACCCTCACTCCCCACTATAAATACAGGCGGCCTGCTGGCTACAGGTTGTTGTGATTTTCGTCCTATAGGCTGTGTACTTTATTGCTATTTAGCTACCTTTGGAATTGAACCTCGATCCGCCTCTTGACACCTCTTCTGTCTGCTCCTTGTACCTTGATGCTACCTCTCGGATTTTGACCTCGGCTTGTTTACGGATTTGTCTTTGCCTCTTCCCTTGTTCTGACGTGACCTCCTGGACTGACCTCGGCTAGTTGACCCGCCTCGCCTTCCGTTTTTGTTCTACCTCTTGTCCACTTATTGTAACTTCTCAGTGGCTGTCCTCTTCCCTGCTGTCTCTTTCTCTCTGTTTGCACTTAGTAGATAAGGGACTGTCGCCCAGTTGCGCTCTGTCACCTAGGGCGGGTGGTGCAAGTAGGCAGGGACAGGGGACCGGGTGGCAGCTCAGGGGGTGCACATCCGCACTATCTTGAATTCCGTGACTTTACCCGTGACAGATGCATAATACAGAGTGTAAAAGAAAGTCAGCTAACAATTGCATGGGTCAGATCCAACAAACTTTATAGTAAGACATCATGAATATAAAGTAGCACTCCGTCTAACAGTGGAAATGAGAACCTGTCACATTGAACACGGTGTCTGATGTTATAGAGCAGGAGAAGCTGAGCAGATTGATACAATATTGTTTTGCAGGAAAAGATTCAGTTGTAATTTATTTATTTAGATCCCTGCTCTTTCTTTGCTTAGGAGTCCAGTGGGCGGTCCTAATGTTTGTTTAATATATATATATATATATATTAAACAAACATTAGGGGGTCGGCAATAACAGACTTACAGACTTTGGGGGTCAAAAGTCCAAGTCGCACTTTATTTTCTACTTGGCACCGCACAACTCGTGGCCTCCTAGTTAACTATCACTTGGGTGAATCCATGACACATAAAGCATAACATCAAAATAAACACCTGGTCGTCTGGTCTCTAACTTAAGCCTCATTCACACGTTCGTGTCCGTGCTCAAATCTGTGAGAAGGTGGTCAGTGATGCATCCGTGAAGCTGCCCATGAAGGATTCGTGTGTATTCCATGTGTCATCCGTGTGTCAACTGAAAAATTATTTTCAAAGCATCTCTTTCTAATGATCCGTGAAACACGACTGCAACACGGATGGCATGCATGTTGCATCTGTGGCTTTAAGGGAACCCGAAACTATTATGGGCGTGATGGATCCGTGAACATGGACAAAATAGAGCATAGATTCCGCCTTTCATTTTTCACAGCTCCTTTGGAAAATGAAAGGTGGAATCTGATTGGTTGCTATGGGCAATAGTGTTGATCGCGAATATTCTAATTGCAAATTTTTGTTGCGAATATCGGCACTTCGAGAATTCACGAAGATGTAGAATATAGTGTTATATATTCGTAATCGCAAATATTCTAGATTTTTTTTCATCGGTAACCTCCCTTCTTGCTTGTGGGCCAATGAGAAGGCTGCAATATCTTTGTCTGAGCTTAGCAACATCCCTAGCAACCAATAGGAAAGTTGCCGACCCCTTACTATATAAGAACCTCCCCAGCAGCCAGAGAAAGAGAGAGCAGTGTCATTGCTGTGCTCTGTGCTTTTTATCTGGATCCTATTCCTTATCTAATTACATTAGATAGTTAGTTAGCTCATATATATTATTATTATTATTTATTATTAAAGCGCCATTCATTCCATAGCGCTGTACATATGAGAAGGGGTATAAATACATAATAGAGAAGTAATAGTGTCTCTCCCAGATCACACCCTGGGGTGGTGCTCTTGTCTAAAGTGGTTCACCCAACCACTAATAGGTATAGAAATAGTCAAAAGTAAAAAATAGGCAGGCACTCTATATCTGGTTTTTATAGGGTATTTATTTATTGTTGGTTTTTTACAAAGGTTATTATTAAAAGTTTATTAAGGTTATCACAATGGTTGCTTTGTTATTGGTTTAAAATATGGATTAGGGCATTATAGTGTGAACTAAGTATGTTTAAAAGTATTAGTTCATAGGAAAAAGGACATGGTGGTTGTGTGTAGTGCTGGAAAAAATTTGGGATGGTGGTGGGGGGGAATGGTGAGGTATCGGTGTATTAGATAAAAATATACAGGTCCTTCTCAAAAAATTACCATATTGTGATAAAGTTCATTATTTTCTGTAATGTACTGATAAACATTAGACTTTCATATATTTTAGATTCATTACACACAACTGAAGTAGTTCAAGCCTTTTATTGTTTTAATATTAATGATTTTGGCATACAGCTCATGAAAACCCAAATACAAAAAAAGTCAACCTTCAAATAATTATGTTCAGTTATGCACTCAATACTTGGTCGGGAATCCTTTTGCAGAAATTACTGCTTCAATGTGGCGTGGCATGGAGGCAATCAGCCTGTGGCACTGCTGAGGTGTTATGGAGGCCCAGGATGCTTCGATGGCGGCCTTAAGCTCATCCAGAGTGTTGGGTCTTGCGTCTCTCAACTTTCTCTTCCCAATATCCCACAGATTCTCTACGGGGTTCAGGTCAGGAGAGTTGGCAGGCCAATTGAGCACAGTAATACCATGGTCAGTAAACCATTTACCAGTGGTTTTGGCGCTGTGAGCAGGTGCCAGGTCGTGCTGAAAAATGACATCTTCATCTCCATAAAGCTTTTCAGCAGATGGGAGCATGAAGTGCTCCAAAATCTCCTGATAGCTAGCTGCATTGACCCTGCCCTTGATAAAACACAGTGGACCAACACCAGCAGCTGACATGGCACCCCAGACCATCACTGACTGTGGGTACTTGACACTGGACTTCAGGCATTTGGGCATTTCCCTCCGCCCAGTCTTCCTCCAGACTCTGGCACCTTGATTTCAGAATGACATGCAAAATTTGCTTTCATCCGAAAAAAGTACTTTGGACCACTGAGCAACAGTCCAGTGCTGCTTCTCTGTAGCCCAAAAGGCGCTTCTGCCGCTGTTTCTGGTTCAAAAGTGGCTTGACCTGGGGAATGCGGCACCTGTAGCCCATTTCCTGCACACGCCTGTACACGGTGGCTCTGGATGTTTCTACTCCAGACTCAGTCCACTGCTTCCGCAGGTCCCCCAAGGTCTGGAATCGGTCCTTCTCCACAATCTTCCTCAGGGTCCGGTCACCTCTTCTCGTTGTGCAGCGTTTTCTGCCACACTTTTTCCTTCCCACAGACTTCCCACTGAGGTGTCTTGATACAGCACTCTGGGAACAGCCTATTCGTTCAGAAATTTCTGTGTCTTACCCTCTTGCTTGAGGGTGTCAATGATGGCCTTCTGGACAGCAGTCAGGTCGGCAATCTTACCCATGATTGCGGTTTTGAGTAATGAACCAGGCTGGGAGTTTTTAAAAGCCTCAGGAATCTTTTGCAGGTGTTTAGAGTTAATTAGTTGATTCAGATGATTAGGTTAATAGCTCGTTTAGAGAACCTTTTCATGATATGCAAATTTTTTTAGATAGGAATTTGGGGTTTTCATGAGCTGTATGCCAAAATCATCAATATTAAAACAATAAAAGGCTTGAACTACTTCAGTTGGTGTGTAATGAATCTAAAATATATGAAAGTCTAATGTTTATCAGTACATTACAGAAAATAATTAACTTTATCACAATATGCTAATTTTTTTAGAAGGACCTGTATGTAAAATCGATGAAAAAATATCCGAAAATATATAATCGATGAAACAATATATATAATCGATGAAAAAAATGAGAAAATATGAAAAATATAGAAAATATAATCGATGAGAATAATAGTTCGAAAGTGTCTAAGAAATACAATGATATTTGTCCAAAAGTAAAGAGTATAAAAAAACAAATAAAATGTATATATAAAAAATATATAAAAAAAGTATTAAAAAATGTATAAAAAAACAACTAGAGGATAATAGTCTAGAAGGTAGTAAGTTGGTCCAATATCGCTAGGTAGTGTTACCAGGTACAGTGGCGCTCATTAATACATGTGGTGTTATATGCCGTCAGAGGGTTTGTAGTACAGTGTCCAAATTTTTGTATTTGTCTATTGCCGGTGGCGTCCCACACGGCAATTGTTTTGTACTCACCCTGCGGTCCAAGCTTAGTTCGTGTATGGGTGAAGCGGCAGCCGGTGTAATCCTCCGGAGGCTTGCTTGTTCATGCTGTATATTGCGGGCTCTTTGTTGCTGGGTCGGCATCTCACGTGATCTGGCACGTGGTAGTTATGTTGCCGATTAGCTGGTACTTTTTTATTCGTATCGTATATTTTTAGTCGCATAAGATTTCTTATGTTGTTCCGATAATCCAAGGTCCTTTTAGCGAAGGCGTGGGTATTGGTGGGTAGTTGCAAGGATGATGCCAGGTAGCCAGGCGCGTTTCGAGGTGTTCCTACCTCTTCCTCAGTGGCCATGTTGGATTCATTCGGACTGCCCTCTTTTATACCCACTTGTTTTGTTGTCCCACCAAAAACCTGGCCTGGATGTTGTTAATTGGGATTATGCAATTTATGTTGCGTTGTCATTTATAATATATTTATGCGTTTACTGTGCGTTTGTTTAAAATTGCTACGATTTTTCTTCCTCATATTTCAATGTTATTTTGATCGGATCGGACTATTTTATTTGTTTGTTTTGTGTCTTTTTCCCAGATTTTCTGAGTTGTGCTTGTTCCTCTTTTTTTTATTTTAGAGTATGATGTTTTATCCTTGGAATTTATTATTTATTTATTGCGGATGTTTTTAGCAATAAGGAGGGTTCAGGGATCTAACAATTTCACTGTTGTGATGTCTATGGCATATAAAACGCAGGTGCTTTTTTGATGCTTTTTTTGGGTATATGTGCGTTTTTTTGTCTACTTGTGTAGTTTAGCTCCATGTTTGGATCTGATGTTTTTGTTTTGTTTCTAGGGTATGGGAAGTTGAGATTTCGACAGTTATAGCTGGTTGTCTTGTTTTTCATGTTCTTAATTTGCTTGAAGTGTTGATGATGTGCGTAAAGGAGTGCAGGCGAGAGACCCATATCAAGGAATGGACGAGGTGCTGGTAGAACAGCCGGACCTCGTCTGTCCGTCAAAGGGGGGCAAGCGCCAAGATATCGCAATTTAAATCATGGGAATCCGAATAATTAAAGTTCTGCATTTAACAACATCCAGGTCGGGTTTTTGGTGGGACAACAAAACAAGTGGGTATAAAAGAGGGCAGTCCGAATGAATCCAACATGGCCACTGAGGAAGAGGTAGGAACACCTCAAAACGCGTCTGGTTACCTGGCATCATCCTTGCGACTACCCACCAATACCCACGCCTTCGCTAAAAGGACCTTGGATTATCGCAACAACATAAGAAATCTTATGCGACTAAAAATATATGATACGAATAAAAAAGTACCAGCAGAGACAAATACAAAAATTTGGACACTGTACTACAAACCCTCTGACGGCATATAACACCACGTGTATTAAAGGGACACTGACAGGGCCAATAAGCATATTGAGGTCTATATATGTCACTACAGGTCTTATAATGGGTATTACAATCATCTAAGTATCCCCCCTGTCCACATTATACAAACAGTAAACTTTAAGTTTTATAACCTGCTCCAACGGTCTTCAATCTGCCCAAGGGGCGGCGTTTCACTTCTCTTGCGCCCAGCCAGCCTCCCCAACTGCCGATTTGAAGCGCCGCCCAGCTCATGAATATTCAGTTTGCTGGACGGCTTCTGCGGTCCCCGCTCTGAAGCGCTTCGCTTAACAGTGCCCGGCGCATGCGCCGGATCTTGTGAAGTCCGGTACAGTAAGCGCCGCCCAGCTCATCAATATTCACTTCGCTGGGCGGCGCTTACTGTCCCCGACTTCACAAGATCCGGCGCATGCGCAGGGCACTGTTCAGCGCAGCGCTTCAGAGCGGGGACCGCAGAAGCCACCCAGCAAACTGAATATTCATGAGCTGGGCGGCGCTTCAAATCGGCAGTTGGGGAGGCTGGCTGGGCGCAAGAGAAGTGAAACGCCGCCCCTTGGGCAGATTGCAGACCGTTGGAGCAGGTTATAAAACTTAAAGTTTACTGTTTGTATAATGTGGACAGGGGAGATACTTATATGATTGTAATACCCATTATAAGACCTGTAGTGACATATATAGACCTCAATATGCTTATTGGCCCTGTCAGTGTCCCTTTAATGAGCGCCACTGTACCTGGTAACACTCCCTAGCGATATTGGACCAACTTACTACCTTCTGGACTATTATCCTCTATTTGTTTTTTATACATTTTTTTTATACATTTTTTTATATATTTTTTATATATACATTTTATTTTTTATCCTCTTTACTTTTGGACAAATATCACTGTATTTCTTGGACACTTTCGAACTATTATTCTCATCGATTATATTTTCTATATTTTTCATATTTTCTCATTTTTTTCATCGATTTTATATATCGTTTCACCGATTATTTATTCTCATCGATTATATATTTTTTCATCGATTTTACATATATTTTTATCTAATACACCGATACCTCACCATCCCCCCCCCAACCACCATCCCAAATTTTTCTAGCATTACACATAACCACCATGTTCTTTTTCCTATGAACTAATACTTTTAAACATACTTAGTTCACACTATAATGCCCTAATCCATATTTTAAACCAATAAGAAAGCAACCATCGTGATAACCTTAATAAACGTTTAATAAAAACCTTTGTAGAAAACCAACAATAAATAAATAAATACCCTATAAAAACCAGCTATAGAGTGCCTGCCTATTTTTTACTTTTGACTATAAATACATAATACAGACAATTGCACTAAGCATGAAGAAGACGTGTTACAGACTGGTACAGGAGGACAGAGGGCCCTGCCCGTGACGGCTTACGATCTACATGGTATGGGAGAAGGACACAGTAGGTGAGGGTGAAGCTGGTCATGGCGGTATAGAGGCAGCAGGGTTACCGGTTGTAGGCTTGTCTGAAGAGGTGGGTTTTGGGGAGTGTGGGGGATGCACGGGAGAGATCTTGGAGGCGATTGTGGGAAGAGGTGATAAGAGGAGAGGAGAGAAGAAGGACTTGTGAGGATTGGAAATTGTGTGTGGGGGTGTATCAGGAAAGTAGCTCAAAGATGTAGGGAGGGGACAGGTTGTGGATGGCCTTGTATGTATTTGTTAGTGCTTTGAACTGAATTTTCTGGGCAATGGGGAGCCGGTGAAGGGATTGGGAGAGGGGAGAGGCAGAGGAGTAACAGGGTGAGAGGTGGATTAGTAGGGCATCAGAGTTGAGGATAGATTGGAGGGGTGCGAGAGTGCTAGATGGAAGGCCACAGAGGAGAATGTTGCAGTAGTCTAGGCGGGAGATGTATATAATACAGATAGTTGGGAGATAGTCATAGTGATATAGTGTAGTAATTAGGTTCCAGTGCAGGGTGTTAGGTAGTGTGATAGGAATTACTGTTTCTCTGCTGTCCATACATACATGCTACAGACACAGTGCTGTGATGTCACAACAATACTTAGTGCACATATCAGTAATATCTACTCAGAACTGATAAAATGTTAAGTTGCATGTTTTGCGCAAAAAATATGCGCATCAGAATTATTTGTGCAATCGCAAAAATAATGACTGGAGATCACGAATTCTATAATTCACAAATTTTTTACTAATATTATGTCAAAAATTGGTGAAATATCGCGAAAAAGAATATTGCCTATGCCGCTCATCACTAATGGGCAACTAAGCCAGTTCTACTTTTCACCAGTTTGATAAATGACCATAGATATATATATATACATATATATGTATATTGTGGCAATGTAAACATTGAGGTGTGCAGTAAAGTCACAGGGAAGCAGGAGCGTGTCACTAAGGGGCCCGGCCTTGGTCGAGTAAAAGCCCTAGTTCAGGTGTCCACTAAAGTATTTGGGGGACACCATATAGATAGTGTAGCTGGTTCAGCTATTTCAGGGCAGGCTTTTACTGGGAACAGGCAATGTGTTGGGTGGGTGCCTGTTCCCCATGCTCCAGTCCGGGACTTAGGGCATGCTCATGTCCAGTGATCCTATTTAATACTGCTACTGGATCTTGGGTGTGGCTCACTCCGGAGTGTTTGGTGAAGCAGAGTCCTGGTGAGGCTCTGTGTGAGTGGTCTCAGCCGGGTGGGCTGAGGGGCCACGAGGCTAGGCGATAGCCTGAACTTTGGGGGGCGCGGTGACGCCTGTGAAACAAGGATCACAAGGCCAGAGTCGGAAGGACTACTGGGCCACAATCCCTCAAAAGGTATTGAAGTGTCACAGCCTGGAGGTTGCTGGACTGAATGGCTGAGGAAAGCCACATTTGTGTTCCATGTGTGAACAGGGCTCTCTAGGGATACACTTATGTGTTTAGTTAGAGCCTAGACGGGCAAAGGTTTGTGTTTTCGTGTGGCTGTCACACGTGATAAATTGAAGCTGCGACTTTATAACCTGTTTTGCTGAAACATCCGGAATAAAACACGAGTTTGGACATTCTACCCTTGTCTGGTGAAGTAATCTGTGATGGCGACCCCCTAAAAGTAAACGATCCCTTACAATATATATATTAAGGACAACATCTGCATGGAATTTGTATGTTCTCCCTGCGCTATATAAGTACATAAAATAAATAAATTATATATATACAGTTTACTAATGCACCATAAGTACACTATCATAACAAAAAATACAAAAAACAGACATTAGGTTTGGCTATTGCAAGGACCAAAACTTCTTAGCTTTTCTGTTGATTTGTTTGAGTTTTTTCATTGTTACAATTTTGGAATACTCTTTTAATCAATTTTCATTCCATTATTTAGAGACAATACCGCTATTGTGGAATTATATTTTTTTCACAGCGTTCACTGTGTAGTATAATTGATGTGCTAATTTTACTCTGCAGGTCAATACAATTACAGTGATATCAAATTTATATACTGTAGCTGTTTTTTTAAGTTCTATAATTTCTGTACAAAAAAAACACTTTTTCAAAAAGTTTTGTGTCACCATATTAAAATCCATAACTTTTTATGTATTTATTTCTCCTCAACAGAGCTGAAGGAGAGTTTAGTTTTAGTAAAACAACCTGTATTTTTCATTGGTGCCATTATGGGGTAGATATGAGGTTTTTGTCACTTTTTATTCAGTTTTTTGGGAATGGAGGGAAGAACAAAACACAGCGATCCTAAGTTTATTCTGCAGTATGATTATAGAGACCCCAAATGTATACATTTTCATGTTTTACCACTTTTGTACATATTTTTAGGGTACGGCCACACAGGCAGGTTTATTGATGTCATTTTGGAAGTCAAAATCAGGAGTAGATCATAAAAGGTGAGAAAGTATAAAGGACAGATACGACATCTCATCTTTTTTGAATTCACCCCTGGCTGCATCAGGAAACCTGACCGTGTGGCCGTACCCTTACATTAAATGTTATCTGTGTTGCTGTATTCTGAGCCTTAAAGGGGTCCTCTCATTTCAATAAATAGTATTTATCATGTAGAGAAAGTTATTACAAGACACTTACTAATGTATTGTTATCGTCCATATTGCTTCCTTTGCTGGCTGGATTAATTTTTACTCTCATTATACATTCATTGTTTCCAGGGACAATCCAGCAGCTTGCACATTATAGAAAAAGTCGTCAGCCTCTCTGTTGGCCGGGAGCACAACAGTTCTCATAGGTTTTTCTTATAGTGTGCAAGCACGACCACCACTGCTGGATTGTAGGGTGGTCATAACCCCTGGAAACGAGCAGTGTATAATGTGATGGAAAAATGAATATAGCCAGCAAAGGAGACAATATAGATAACCACAATACATTAGTAAGGGCCTTGTATTAACTTTGTTTACATGATAAATGCCATTTTCTGAAGTGAGAGACAACCCCTTTAACTTTTTAGTGTTGTTTTAACTTTTTTGCACTTAAAAACTTTTTTACTGTATTTGTTGGTCTTACTTAACCTAGCGTTTCTTTGATTGCTTACATAATACACTGCACTCACGGTTGCCAACCGGATAACATCCCGAAATCACAGATAGTCAATATTTTTACGGACAAATTGGAAAACCATAATGAATGATAAAGATTATAAGAACTCATTGCCAACATTTACTGTGAGCTGTAAAATCATGATAATTACCACCAAAATAATCTAGTCATGTACCACCAGCCTCAAAAATATCATGGACACATCTATTTTTTTCAAGGACAGAGGAAAAAAGTTGCCTGTTTTTCTGGATGGTTGGCAACCCAGACTGCACTATGTATGTAGACCGGTGTATTATGTCAGCCGGTCAGAGTGCTTCTGATAGGTAGAGCCTTCCTTCTGCAGGGCCTAATAGGCTTCCATTCCTGGCAGACCCACAGGCCATGGTTAGGTCTTCAGCTGCCATAGCATCCGGTCTCGTTGCAGGGGACTGATGGAGTGATAAAGGGAGTCGTCCCCCAATCTAACTGCTGATAAACCACTATTGTCTTTTAGTATGGAACCCTCTCACCACTTTAATATATTTGGGAATTGCTTTTTTTATGCAATTTAATATTGTTTGGTGCACGAAACTGCTTACAAATTGTTTAATATTATTTATTCTAATTACTATAAGCAATAAGAGCATCAGTGTTCATGTGTGGTGCAGAAGAGCAGGACCTAATGAGCATGCCTGGGGGTTACAGAGGAGGCAGTATTCGGCGCTCCTCTCTGTAGCCGCAGCTTGTGTATTAACATGTACAAAGGTCTCTTTGTTTCCCTGTTTTATCATTTGAGCTGTTGAAGCGGATAAGCAAAGACTGAAAAGTGTGCCACCATTTATGTCACACGACTCACTGAAAAGCTCCTTCTTTCTGCATGTAAATTCACGTAGCGCCCAGTTAACTTGTGACACTTTCATAAAAGGAGGCAGTCATCGCTCAGTGCGAAATGTGTACCGTCATAAAACGTGATGTATTCTGTCATTAGTCTCCTGTCAGAAGAAATGTTCATATTTATAATCTATGTATCTGTGTATAAATAGATGATAGATATTTCACAGATAGATAATGGGTGGATATATAGATAGATGATAGATAATAATATAGATAGATAGCTATGAGATAGATACTGTAGATAGATAGATAATGGATAGATATGAGATAGATAGATAGATATTAAATAGATAATGAGATAAGTAGATAATGGATGGATAGATAGGTAATAGATAGATATTAAATAGATGGGTAAATACATACTGTAGATAGATATTATATACAGTCCTGATCAAAAGTATAAGACCACTTGAAAAATGGCAAAAAAATCACATTTTACATTGTTGGATCTTAACAAGGTTCCAAGTAGAGCTTCACCATGCAACAAGAAGAAATGGGAGTGAGACAAAACATTTTTTGAGCATTCAATTAATTGAAAATAACGATCAAACTGAAACAGGCTGTTTTTCAGCTGATCAAAAGTTTAGGACCACATGCCTTTAAAAGGCCAAATCTGTGCAAAGATGTGAATTGATTGTCATCTTCTGTCAGGTAGTCACACGTTGTGATGGCAAAGGCAACAAAACTCTCCCTTTTTGAACGTGGTCGGGTTGTTGAACTGCATAAGCAGGGTCTCTCACAGCGCGCCATCGCTGCTGAGGTGGGACGCCGTAAGACAGTCATTTGGAATTTCTTAAATGATCCTGAGGGTTATGGAACAAAAAAGTCAAGTGGTAGACCCAAAAAAATTTCACTAGCACTGAGCCGGAGGATCCAATTGGCTGTCCGTCAAGACACTGGATGATCCTCGACCCAAATTAAGGCCCTTACTGGTGCTGACTGCAGCCCCATAACCATCAGACGGCATCTGAGACTAAGGGGTTCAAAAACAAAAAACGTCTTCAAAGACCTCGTCTCCTTGAACGCCACAGAACTGCTCGTTTGGACTTTGCAAGAGAGCACCAAACATGACATTCAAAGGTGGAAGAAAGTTTTATTCTCTGATGAGAAAAATTTGAACCTTACTGGTCCTGATGGTTTCTGTTACTGGCATGACAAGCAGATCCCACCTGAGATGTTTTCTACACGCCACAGTGGAGGGGGCGCCATAATGGTCTGGGGTGCTTTTTCATTCAGTGGAACAATGGAGCTTCAGGAAGTGCAGGGGCATCAAACGGCCGCTGGCTATGTCCAGATGTTGCAGAGAGCATTGCTCATGACTGAGGGCCCTCGTCTGTGTGGTAACGACTGGATTTTCAACTGGACAACGCTACAGTAGACAATGCCCGCAGGACAAGGGACTTCTCCTAGAAGAATAACATCACTCTTTTGGCCCATCCTACGTGTTCCCCTGATCTAAATCCAATTGAGAACCTTTGGGGATGGATGGCAAGGGAAGTTTACAAAAATGGACAACAGTTCCAGACAGTAGATGGCCTTCGTGCGGCTGTCTTCACCACTTGGAGAAATGTTCTCACTCACCGCATGGAAACGCTTGCATCAAGCATGCCGAAACATATTTTTGAAGTGATCAACGATAACGGCGGAGCTACTCATTACTGAGTTCATGTCTGGAAGTTGGATTTCTGTTTTGGGGGGGGGGGGGGTTCGTTTTTTTTTTTTTGGAGGTGTGGTCTTAAACTTTTGATCAGTTGATCATTTTCATTAAATTGAATGCTCAAAAAATGTTTTGTCTCACTCTCATTTCTTCTTGTTGCATGTTGAAGCTCTACTTGGAACCTTTTTGCCATTTTCAAGTGGTCTTAAACTTTTTGATCAGGACTGTATATATATATATATATATATATATATATATATATATACTGTGTGTGTATATATATATATATATATATATATATACAGTACAGACCAAAAGTTTGGACACACCTTCTCATTCAAAGAGTTTTCTTTATTTTCATGACTATGAAAATTGTAGATTCACACTGAAGGCATGAAAACTATGAATTAACACATGTGGAATTATATACATAACAAAAAAGTGTGAAACAACTGAAAATATGTCATACGCTAGGTTTTTCAAAGTAGCCACCTTTTGCTTTCATTACTGCTTTGCACACTCTTGGCATTCTCTTGATGAGCTTCAAGAGGTAGTCACCTGAAATGGTCTTCCAACAGTCTTGAAGGAGTTCCCAGAGATGCTTAGCACTAGTTGACCCTTTTGCCTTCACTCTGCGGTCCAGCTCACTCCAAACCATCTCGATTGGGTTCAGATCCGGTGACTGTGGCGGCCAGGTCATCTGGTGCAGCACCCCATCACTTTCCTTCATGGTCAAATAGCCCTTACACAGCCTGGAGGTGTGTTTGGGGTCATTGTCCTGTTGAAAAATATATGATGGTCCAACTAAATGCAAACCGGATGGAATAGCATGCCACTGCAAGATGCTGTTGTAGCCATGCTGGTTCAGTATGCCTTCAATTTTGAATAAATCCCCAACAGTGTCACCAGCAAAGCACCCCCACACCATCACACCTCCTCCATGCTTCACAGTGGGAACCAGGCAGGTAGAGTCCATCCGTTCACCTTTTCTGCGTCCCACAAAGACACGGTGGTTGGAACCAAAGATCTCAAATTTGGACTCATCAGACCAAAGCACAGATTTCCACTGGTCTAATGTTCATTCCTTGTGTTCTTTAGCCCAAACAAGTCTCTTCTGCTTGTTGCCTGTCCTTAGCAGTGGTTTCCTAGCAGATATTCTACCATGAAGGCCTGATTCACACAGTCTCCTCTTAACAGTTGTTCTAGAGATGTGTCTGCTGCTAGAACTCTGTGTGGCATTGACCTGGTCTCTAAGCTGAGCTGCTGTTAACCTGCTATTTCTGAGGCTGGTGACTCGGATGAGCTTATCCTCCGCAGCAGAGGTGACTCTTGGTCTTCCTTTCCTGGGGCGGTCCGCATGTGAGCCAGTTTCTTTGTAGCGCTTGATGGTTTTTGTGACTGCACTTGGGGACAAATTCAAAGTTTTCCCAATTTTTCGGACTGACTGACCTTCATTTCTTAAAGTAATGATGGCCACTGGTTTTTCTTTACTTTTTTTTTATTTTTATATTTTATTGATTATAGTACAAAAATTCATATCCATATAACATTTATAATATTATAAAATCCTTAAGTCCGTAGGTTTCTAATTTATAAACATGGTTAATAATAATTTCATACAAATACCCATGCTTATGGGGATAATACAAGTCGAATGGAAATCTCACTTGCTGAGAGGAGAGCGGGATTCGCCCGACATCAACAGCCTAATACGGCAAACACACACAACATCTCAATGTCGGAAGGTCCCGCCATCCTCCAGCATTCCTAGAGATACTCCAATGCTCAGATGTAGCTTTACATCCTTCACCAATTACAATGCACATAGAAAAACCGGACTAATAAGATCATCCCCAGCCCTCCCCACCTATCCCCCCCCCCCCCCCACCTTGCAGGGAAAAAAAAAAAAAAAAAAATGTATAATAGAGAAGGAAATTCCAGATTAATTAATTAGCCATGTCCCAGTCTTCCCACAGTTTGCCCCACTTTAAGTAGGATCCTCTTTGTTTATACAAAATCCTCTCATAGATTTTCACTTTCTCGACCAGAGCCAACCAGTTGTTACAGTCTGGAGCGGAAGAGCAAAACCATAGTCTAGAAACAAGAAGCCTGGCCAAAAACATCACCTTAATCAATAATTGGCATTTTATAGGTTGATAATTAACCTCCGATAAGTCTCCCAGGACCCATATCCTGGGGGACAGAGGAATAACAATGTTAAATTTGCGAACCAAGTTAGTTTGGACCGATCTCCAATAGCTGCTCACCATTGGGCAGTCCCATAACAGATGTAGATGATCTGCCTCGGAGTCGCCACAGCGTGGGCAGTCGGAGGAGACTCTAAGTCCTCTCCTGTATAACCACATAGGTGTCACATATATTTTGTGCAAAATATTGAATTGTACGACAGTGTGATTAAAATTATGTGAAACTAATTTTTTCTTTACTTAGCTGTTTTTTTCTTGCCATAATACAAATTCAAACAGTCTATTCAGTAGGACTATCAGCTGTGTATCCACCTGACTTCTCCACAGTGCAACTGATGGTCCCAACCCCATTTATAAGGCAAGAAATCCCACTTATTAAACCTGACAGGGCACACCTGTGAAGTGAAAACCATTTCAGGTGACTACCTCTTGAAGCTCATCAAGAGAATGCCAAGAGTGTGCAAAGCAGCAATCAAAGCAAAAGGTGGCTACTTTGAAGAACCTAGAATATGACATATTTTCAGTTGTTTCACACTTTTTGGTTATGTATATAATTCCACATGTGTTAATTCATAGTTTTGATGCCTTCAGTGTGAATCTACAATTTTCATAGTCGTGAAAATAAAGAAAACTCTTTGAATGAGAAGGTGTGTCCAAACTTTTGGTCTGTACTATATATATACTGTAGATAGATAATTCAAAGATGTGCAGCAAACTTGCAGGGGGAGAGGCGGGAGGAGGGTGGTGGTAGTTGTGGCAATGATAAGGGAGGTGGAGGTTCACGGTGGCAGTTCTCACTCCAATGTTCCCTGGGGCTATGCAGTGAATGGAGGGCACACCCCTCTTCCCTCAGGGCACACTCTGGGTCTCTTGGGGAGGGATTCCTGCCTGGTGGCAGTTGGGTTGTCCTTGATGTTGAACAGTTGGCAGGGTGCAAGACAGAATGGCAGGTGCAGGGCCAGGAGAAGGGGTCAATGGCCAGGCCCATTTGTTTGCAATAAAAGCTCTCTCTACTGATGGGAGTTGTGGTACACACTGCAGCAACAGGCACAGTTCTGGAGTATATTACAGTGCAGTCTTCTCCCAATAGTTGTGTATAGGCAGTGGTAATGATGGTAGCAATTCTCCAGGAGTATCTCTCTAAGTACACTTTGCAATCTTCCCAAATAACCACAGGCGTGCATTTCTTTCCCCAATTACAGGGTGTAGATCTTAGATCTGGATGGCCAGTCCATCTCAAAGTGTGCTGGGTGCCGAAGCAATATAGCCTTTTCACAGCAGTAAAGTCTTATTGCCATAAACATGTGGTATCTTATCATCTGAATCCAGCACAGCCAAGATGGGTCTAAACCTTCTGTGGATGTATGTCTGTCCTCTATCCCTCAGGGGTAGTCTTTCAGTTGTTTTCTGTCAGCTTTTCAGCCTTAGGAATGGTGTTTTCTGGATAAAGCTTCTCTTTCGGCTGACTTGGAAGGTGCTCAGACATGCAGATCTTTCCTCTGGCTCTGCTCAGCTAAGACTCCCTCTAGCCAGGGGGTGGGACCAGCCAATCACCCTGGAAATTAGGCTAAGACTGCCAGTGTTAGCTATTTGTTGTCCATACACAACCATTTAGAATACACAGTGCATAAAGAGACAAGTGCTTATAACATTAAATTACAACATTTAACTCTTGAAAAATAATTACATTTTAGAAGTGATCCACTGGGTCACTGCAGATAAATAGATAGTCTTATTCACACAATGCAGTTTTAATTTCCATTAGCCCAAACTATAAGTGGATTGATCCTAAAGGGAAAGGCATGAGGCAGTGGACTTTTTACAGTGCAAAATTGTGGTAAATCTTCATGTATTATTGTGCGGAAGATTTCACACTCAGCACTGCAAGTCTAGAGACACAGCCATCTGGGGGTGTAGACAATAGCGCCTGGGTCCTGATGTGTAGAGAACCCAGAGTCCCATCAATATTATACATGGCACATAGTAGGTGGGGATCCTGTTAAAGTATCACATTTGCATACCTCCTAACTTTTTGGACGGACCAAGAGGGACACTTATGGTTCATGGTGAGAATGATCCATTTTTGCATGCTTCAATAAAAAAAAAATTTACACAGTACTGCAAAAAATTTCTGAATATAGACATTTTAAAAATTTACATTGCATTAAATAATGAAATAATATACAAGACGAGATCTAATGTACAGAGAGGAACCAGACAAACACTTTCTGGATCAATATTGTAAATGTAATAATGCAAATCCATACCTCAGAACAAAAAGAGGGACAAGGGGACTTGGGTCCAAAATGCTGAAAAGCATTTGGTTCCATTGAGGGGATTACACCTCTGCTTCCTGCCTGAGCTTTAACATTGCCTGATGGTTGAATCTTTCTTAAAATCCCCCAATGAAGCAACGAGCGGGAACCTCGCTGGTATCTTCTCATTGATATTCTGGAAAATCCATCACTGCTTTTATTTTGTCTTTTTCTCATTCACATTCTCAACTCACTCCTGCAAATTGCAAAGCTGATATTCATGACCATCTCCTAAAAATGCAAAGTAAGCAATAAAAAGCTAACATTATTACCTAGCAGAGCACGGGATCTCAGTTATTTCAATTTTGTCTGGATAGTCACATATAAATAATAACACGGAAATCGTGATTCATAGGACTCTGCGAAGAAAAGATGTCGGACACTAACACTTTATTGCCTGTCGACAAATGTTTGGCTCCTCTTTATTTCCATAGTTAGACTCAAGGACGATCAGGTGCAGGATTGAAGCTATGAGGGTGTGGAGGAAGAAGCTGCACAAGGGCCCTGGTGACTGAAGGGGCCCAAAGGTACCAGTATTATAAACAGGACATGGTAGAGGGGGCCCTGTTATAGAGTTTTCACTGGGGCACAAGAGCTTCAAGTTGTGTATGGAATAGGATGGGGTCACAAGGGAGTTTTTTGGGGGTTTAAATGGGTTGTCCCATTTAGACAACATATCCCTTACCCACAGGATAGGGGATAAGAGTCTAAATGTCAGGTCTGTCTGTTTGGGTCCCCGTTGATCACACATATGGGGTCTATGCTGCAAAGTTTGGATGGATAGGGGATAAGTTGCCTTACTGGTACAACCCCTTTAAATTCCCTCAGAAGAGGTCAATACCTGGTTGCTGGGGGTCCGACTCCCGGCATCCCCACTGATCAGCTGTTTGAAGACGCTGCAGAGTTCACTCTTACTAGGTCTGTGGTGTCACGTTCATCGGTCCCATGGCCTTTGTGCAGCTGAGTCCCAATCAAATGAATTGAACTGTAATGTCAAGCACAACCACTATACAATGGGTGGCGCTGTGCTTGGTATTGTCCAAGCGATGCAGCCCCTCGAAACAGCTTATCAGTGGGGGTGTTGGGAGTCCGGACCCCAGCGATTTAGATATGGATGAGTATCAATAGCTAATTTTGACCCCTTAAAGTGTCTTCCGCCCTGACATTGAGAAGCCACATGTCCTTTAGTGGAAGCAAAGAAGAACGCATGGAGGAGTAGGAGGTCAACACTGTCTGGGGGCTTTATGGCTGGTACTGTTTTGTGAGCATTGTGGCTGGAGGTGTTAGGGGGCACTGACTGAGACTGTTCTGGGGTCATTACTATTTGGACCTTTATGGAGGTCTATTTTGGGTAGACTATAGGTGGAATTGTTATGTGGCCCCTTTGGCTGGAGGTGTTCTGGACCACTTTCTGACACAGTTATGGGGTAACTTCAGGGGCCTTTTAAGAGTTGACTATGGGTGGAGGCATCGATGTGTTTGGCAAGAGTATAGCAGAATCACACATTGGGCCCCTACATTATGTATTATACATTGGTTCTCATGTCTCCAAGAAATTTGTACATGGACAGCTCGAGTCTGCCAAAGCAGGAGTCCCTCTTCCAGAGAGACTCTCTCTTTCTGCTTATGGCCTAATAACATGTCAGTTTTAGTAAATACTTGTATTCTCCTTTGAATCTTAATTCTGGAACATCTTTGAGGTATACTGTTCCTTTGTTATTTCTCCCGGAAATATATGAATAACTTGCCAACTGGGTGTTACCATTGCCCTTGTGTATCCCGATACAGTATTAAAGTGTCAGTGCATGGATTAGACATCGTCGGACTGTGCAGTGACACAATCTAATAAGGTACATTTACACGACTGTATGTATTTCACGGATCCGCAAAATACGGATGACATTCGTGCTGCATCCATTTTTTGAAGACCCATTGACTTCAGTGGAACCGTGATCTGCATTTGAGGCCAAGAATACAATGTTCTATCCTTTGCGGAACAGACATAAAGATGCGGAACGCACACAGAAGACATCCGTATGTCCGTTCCTCAAAAGATAGAATATGTCCTATTCTTGTGGTTCACGTACCCATTGAAGTCAATCAGACCACAAAAAATTGATGCAGCAAGGACATCATCCATATTTTGCAGACTGCAAAATACATACGGCTGCGTGAATGTACCCTCACCCAGTTGTCAGTTTATTCATACATTTTCAAGAGGAATAATGAAAGAATGGCAAAGCGCAATATGCTCCAGAACTGTTATTTCAGACGACACATCCTCTTTCAGGATGCTACTGTAATACCGTGATGACAGGATCTCTCAAAATGACTCATCAGACGATAGATAGCATCTGTTCGGGATGCCAGGACTCCTACCAATTTCTGGAAGGAAGGAGACACATTTTTTTTTTTTCTGAGCAGAGCATCCTACTTGGAAGATTTCTACAGCTATAACCTATGTCGTCTTTATGTCAGAAACATAGAAAAAGGTGCACAAAGGTGAAGGCAGGGAAACATGATCAATAGTGATGGACGAACATGAAATGTTCGCGAACTGCGTGTTCGCGGTGGGCCCCATTGACTTTAATGGCAGGCGAACCTGAAAAACCATCAGGTCATATTTGCAGCCACCAAATACTTGTAGTGCACAAATAGTCCCACAACATGGACAGTGACATACCAGAGGGGGATCAATGGCAAAAATTCCCACAAAAAATATGTATTTTAATCAGGGGCCATTTTTATGTGTCTTAAAGGGAAACTCTCAAAAATGTCCCCTGCTGGAGCCTAGAAATTTTTTATTTTAGGCCACGGGAGTACGGCCCCAAAAATTATGCCTACACCTGACAGAAAAGAACAAGTGATTATGTGGCTGGAGGTATATTAGAAGGTAAGTGGATAACAATTTTACTGTAGGCAAATGGAGTACAGGCCCCAAAAATTATGCATTCACCAGAAAGAAAAGAACAAGCGATTATGTGGCTGGAGGTATATTAGACGGTCAGTGCATAACAATTTTACTGTAGGCCAGTGAAGTAAAGGCCCAAAAAATTATGCATTCACCTGTCAGAAAAGAACAAGTGATTATGTGGCTGGAGGTATATTAGACGGTCAGTGCATAACAATTTTACTGTAGGCCAGTGGAGTACAGGCCCCAAAAATTAGGCATTCACCGGACAGAAAAGAACAAGTGATTGTGTGCCTGGAGGTATATTAGGCGGTCAGTGGATAACAATTTTACTGTAGGCCAGTACAGGCCCCAAAAATTAGGCATTCACCTGACAGAAAATTACTTGTGATGATGTGGCTGATGGTACAATAGGCGGTCACCAGCTAAAAATTTTACTGTAGGCCAGTACAGGCCCTAAAAATTAGGCATTCACCTGACAGAAAAGAACTAGTGATTATGTGTCTGGAGGTACATTAGGCGGTCACTGGATAAAATTTTTACTGTAGGCCACTGGAGTAGAGGCCCCAAAAATTGGCATTCACCTGACAGAAAAGGCCTTTTACGCTGCTGTATATACATAAGACAAGGACCATTCTTTGTTCTGGGTGGTGGCGTATATGTGTGGGCTGGCATGAGGAAATTCAATTACACGTGGTCGTCACAGGTGTTGAATTCCTCCGAGATCCATGACTCATTCATGTTTAGAAATGTGAGGTAGTCCACACTGTCGTGAGCTAGGCGAGTACGCTTATTGGTCACGATCCCCCCTGCTGCGCTGAACGTCCTTTCAGACAAGACACTATACGAGGGGCAAGCCAAAAGTTCCATGGAAAATTGTGCCAGCTTTGGCCACAGGTCAAGCCTGCACACCCAGTAGTCCAGGTGTTCCTCATTTCTCAGAGAGTCCACATCAGCCGTTCCCGATGTAGTCGGACACCTGTCCGGTCTAGGCGTTCCCTGAGGCTGGAACCGGAGGGCGGCTCTCGATGGGTTGGCTGCAAGAATGATCTCATATCCGAAGTAACCAACACATCTTCAAACCGCCCTCTTCTTGCGGTTGCGGTAGGATTGGTACCTGCACCTGTTTCGCTGTGGGTGGGAATTCCTCTGCCAGAGCCCGCAACAGCAGAATGCAGCATCTCTTGCAGCAAGGCCTGGAAATGGTGCATTCTGACAGCCCTCTGTGATGCTGGTGACATGTCCGCCATTTTGTGTTTGTACCGTGGGTCTAAGTACGTTGCCACCCAGTACTGGTCCTTGCCCTTTATGCTTTATATACGGGGGTCCCTTTTCAAACACTGGAGCATGAAGGCCCCCATTTACACTAAATTGAAAGCGGCGGAGTGCCCGGGCTCCTGCTCATCGCCCAGGAGAATGTCATCCTCGGTCTCCTCCCCCAGCCATGGACAACACCAGGGATCCCAGAAAAGCCTTCTCTTCTTGCTCCTCCTCCTCCCCCCAGCCACCATCCTCCTCTGACTCCTGCTGACTCAGATGGAGTAGTTCCCCCTGCGAATTCATTCAGCATTGCGACTTCCTCATTTTCCAGCTCCTGCTCCTCGACGGCTTGATCAATGGTACGACGCAATGCACACTCCAGAAAGAAGGCGTAAGGTACGATGTTGCCCTGACTGCGACTGACCAGTTTGGTGATCTCATAAAATGGCCGCAGAAGTCTGCATGCATCGCGCATGAGCAGCCACTGGTGCAGTGAAAAGAAACCAAGCTCCCCAGAACCTGTCCTGCTGCAGAGTTCGTACAGGTAGTCAGTAATGGCACGTTGCTGGAGCGGCCTATCAAGCATATACAAGGTGGAGTTCCAGCACGTCGGGCAGTCACAAATCAGACGTCTGACGGGCAGGTGGTGTTGCCACTGAACGTCAGCAAGGCGAGTCATGGCCGTGTAAGATATTCTAAAATGGTCAGAGATTTTCCTGGCCTGCCGCAAGACTGCCTGCACGACTAAGTTCAGGACGTATGCCATGCATGGCACGTGTGTCATTTTGCCCTGTTTCAGCGCGCTCAGCAGACTGGCACTGTTGTCGCACACCACTTTACCAACTGTCAAATTGAGTGGGGTTAGCCACTGATCGGCCTGTGACCGCAGAGCTGAAAGCAGTGCAGGACCAGTGTGGCTCTTGGTTTTCAGGCACAACAGCCGCAGCACAGCAGCGTCTCACTTGGCACATCAAATAGGTTCTGGGGAGCTTGGGGGATGCAGCGGAAGAGGCGGTAGCAGTGGAAAAGGAGGAGTCAGCTGAGGATGGAGTAGGAGAAAAAGAGGCAGGCCTGCATGCAATCCTTGGCGGTAACACCAAATCCACAAGGGTGCCTCGGGTTACATGCTTGATGGCCGTCATAAGGTTCACCCAGTGGGCAGTAAAAGTTATGTACCTTCCCTGCCGTGTTTGCTAGACCACGTGTCTGTGGTCAGATGTATCTTGGCACCGACACTGTGTGCCAGAGATATATTTAATTGCCGCTGAACGTGACCATATAGCTCTAGGATGCCCTCCTGGGAGAAATATTTACTTTCGGGGACCTTCCATTGCGGTGTGCCAATGGTCACAAATTTTAAAGGGCCTCCAAATCCACCAGTTTACAGTCATGTGAAAAAATTAGGACACCCTTTGAAAGCATGTGGTTTTTTGTAACATTTTTAATAAAAGGTTATTTCATCTCCGTTTCAACAATACAGAGAGATTAAAGTAATCCGACTAAACAAAGAAAACTGAAGAAAAGTCTTTTCAAGATCTTCTGTAAATGTCATTCTACAAAAATGCCTATTCTAACTGAGGAAAAAGATAGGACACCCTTGCCCCTAATAGCGGGTTTTACCTCCTTTGGCTGAAATAACTGCAGTGAGACGGTTCTTGTAGCCATCTACCAGTCTTCGACATCGGTCTGAGGAAATTTTACCCCACTCCTCAATGCAGAACTTTTTCAGCTGTGAGATGTTTGAGGGGTTTCTTGCACGTACAGCCCTTTTCAAGTCACCCCACAGCATCTCAATGGGATTCAAATCTGGACTTTGACTTGGCCATTCCAGGACTCTCCATTTCTTCTTTTTCAGCCAATCTTTGGTTGATTTACTAGTATGTTTTGGGTCATTGTCATGTTGCATGGTCCAGTTCCGCTTCAGCTTTAATTTTCTAACTGATGGTCTCACATGTTCTTCAAGCACCTTCTGATACACAGTAGAATTCATCGTGGATTCTATGATGGTGAGCTGACCAGGTCCTGCTGCAGCAAAGCAGCCCCAAACCATGACACTTCCACCTCCATGCTTCACAGTTGGTATGAGGTTCTTTTCTTGGAATGCTGTGTTTGGTTTACGCCAAACATGTCCTCTGCTGTTGTGTCCAAATAATTCAATTTTGGACTCATCTGTCCAAAGAACATTATTCCAGAAGTCCTGGTCTTTGTCAACTTTATCTTTGGCAAATGTCAGTCTGGCCTCGATGTTTCTCTTGGAAAGCAAAGGTTTCCTCCTTGCACACCTCCCATGCAAGTTAAACTTGTACAGTCTCTTTCTGATTGTAGAGGCATGTACTTCTACATCAACAGTAGCCAGAGCCTGCTGTAGTTCTCGAGATGACACTTTAGGGTTTTTGGAGACCTCTTTTAGCATCTTGCGGTCTGCTCTTGGGGTGAACTTGCTGGGGCGACCAGTCCTGGGCATGTTGGCAGTTGTTTTGAAAGCCCTCCACTTGTAGACTATCTTCCGGACAGTGGAATGGCTGATTTCAAAATCTTTTGAGATCTTTTTAAATCCCTTCCCAGACTCATAGGCTGCTACAATCTTTTTTCTGAAGTCCTCTGACAGCTCTTTTGCTCTCACCATGGTGCTCACTCTCACTTCAACAGTCAGGAGCACACCAAACTAAATGTCTGAGGTTTAAATAGGGCAAGCCTCATTCAACATGCAGAGTAACGATCTACTAATTATGTGCACCTGGTGTGATATACCTGTGTGAGATCTGAGCCAATTTAAGAGGGAATACATGTGAGGGTGTCCTATCTTTTTCCTCAGTTAGAATAGGCATTTTTGTAGAATGACATTTACAGAAGATCTTGAAAAGACTTTTCTTCAGTTTTCTTTGTTTAGTTGGATTACTTTAATCTCTCTGTATTGTTGAAACGGAGATGAAATAACCTTTTATTAAAAATGTTACAAAAAACCACATGCTTTCAAAGGGTGTCCTAATTTTTTCACATGACTGTATATGGCAGTAGTTGGCGGGCTAGCAGTTTCGACAAGCCAGCGGTCAGCCGTTGGGCAAGAGGGTTATCCGGCGTCATTAACTTTTTACGCTCGAACATTTGGGCCATGGAAGCCTGCCTTCTGCCAGATGAACGCGACAACGGCACGGTGGAGGACAAATAAGAGGAGAAGAGGCAGGACGTGGAGCGCCAGGAGTACAGCTTTGTGGGTTCTGACGGCGTTGCTCCCACTGGGCTCGCTGATGGGAGGCCAGGTGCCTTCTTAAGGCGGTCGTCCCTAGGTGAGTGTTGGGCTTACTGCGATTTATGCGTTGAAGCACAGGCTGCCGATGGCAACACTATTGTCAGCAGCTGACATGTTAAAAAAAAGCCCACACTCTGGAGCCATGTGCCGGTGTCCTGGGAGTGCAAGATGTGACCGTGCATGGCTCACTCCAGGTACATTTGCAGTATGCTTTTTGCCTCCTGTGCACTGTGAGTTCTGCCTGCTTCTCCTCCCTATCTGGTGCTCCGTCTCTCCCTCTGAACTCCCCTCCTCTTCCTCTCTTGTGGGCACCCATGTGACGTCCATCGACACATCATCATCGTCACCTTCACCACCACTGACATTAGAGATCTCGAAGTAGCCAGCAACAGTGGGGACAACCCTCTTTGGGCTGGTCTGGGTACTGTCGTCAGATGGCTGGGTGGCGGCCGTTGCTACCTCCTCTTCCTCATCCGATGGCAAGAATGGCTGCGCATCGGTAAAGTCTGGGAATAGATGGGAAAATAATTCCAACCATTCGAGTGGAGGGGCTATGGTGGTGGTGGTGTCTTTGGGGGTGCACACAGCAGAGAGAGAGGAGGGTGCAGAAGCGGAAGGCTGAGTGAGGCACTTAACTTACTCTGGTGCGTCCTTTGACGTAATCACATGCACCTTCTCCAACTTCCCACTTAGGCTCCGGCCCTGGTGCACCTGCCCGACCCCTACCACCTCTGCGGAACGGCCTGCCTCTTCCTCTGCCTGTCATTTTCAAAATAATCCTGTGCCAAAGTCCCTAGAGAAGAGCAGTATTTGTGGAAGCAGGTATATCGCAGGCCTCAATCAGTATTTTGTGGAAGCAGGTATATCGCACCCCTTAATCAGTATTTTGTGAAAACAGGTATATAGAACACCTGAATCAATATTTTGTGGAAGCAGGTATATCGCACCCCTCAATCTGTATTTTGTGGAAGCAGGTATAAAGAACCCCTTAATCAATATTTTGTGAAAGCCGGTGTATCGCAGGCCTCAGTCAATATTTGATGGAAGCAGGTATATCGCACCCCTCAATCAGTATTTTGTGGAAGCAGGTATATCGCACCCCTTAATCAGTATTTTGTGAAAACAGGTATATAGAACACCTGAATCAATATTTTGTGGAAGCAGGTATATCGCACCCCTCAATCTGTATTTTGTGGAAGCAGGTATAAAGAACCCCTTAATCAATATTTTGTGAAAGCCGGTGTATCGCAGGCCTCAGTCAATATTTGATGGAAGCAGGTATATCGCACCCCTCAATCAGTATTTTGTGGAAACAAGTATATAGAACACCTGAATCAATATTTGGTGGAAGCAGGTATATCACACCCCTCAAATCAGTATTTTGCGGAAGCAGGGATATCAAACCCCTTAATCAGTATTTTGTGGAAGCATGTATATCGCACCCCTTAATCAGTATTTTGTAGAAGCAGGTATATCATACCCCTCAATCAGTATTTTGTGGAAGCAGGAATATCAAACCCCTTAAAGGGGTTGTCCGGGTTCAGAGCTGAACCCGGACATACCCTTATTTTCACCCCGGCAGCCCTCCTGAGCCTGGCATCGGAGCATCTCATGCTCCGATGCGCTCCCGTGCCCTGCGCTAGATCGCGCAGGGCACAGGCTCTTGTGTTTACAATAACACACTGCCGGGCGGTAACTTCCACCCAGCAGTGTGTTCGGTGACGTCACCGGCTCTGAGGGGCGGGCTTTAGCTCTGCCCTAGCCGTTTTACTGGCTAGGGCAGAGCCAAATCCCGCCCATCCGTGCCGGTGACGTCACCGGGGTTCCTGTCAGCCCCATAGAGAGCCCCGATACGTCACCGGAACTCAGAAAAATGCCTTTGCCCTGCGCAATTTAGCGCAGGGCAAAGGAGAGCATCGGAGCATGAACTGCTCCGATGCTCATGTCAGGGGGGCTGCCGGGGTGAAAATGGAGGGATGTCCAGGTTCAGTTCTGAACCTGGACAACCCCTTTAATCAGTATTTTGTGGAAGCAGGTATATCGCACCCCTCAATCTGTATTTTGTGGAAGCAGGTATATCAAACCCCTTAATCAGTATTTTGTGGAAGCAGGCATATCGCACCCCTCAATCAGTATTTTGTGGAAACAGGCATATTAAACCCCTTAATCAGTATTTTCTGGAAGCAGGTATATTGCACCCCTCAATCAGTATTTTGTGAAAGCAGGTATATTGCACCCCTCAATCAGTATTTTGTGGAAACAGGTATACAGAACTCCTGAATCAATATTTGGTGGAAGCAGGTATATCGCACCCCCTCAATCAGTATTTTGTGGAAGCAGGTATGTCAAACCCTTTAATCAGTATTTTGTGGAAGCAGGTATATCGCAGGCCTCAATCAGTTTTTTTGGGGGCAACAGGTATATCACACCAGTTGCAATTAGTTATTCCAATAGCGTTTGCCCCTTTATATAGATGCGGTATCGCAGCAGAACTGCACACAACTGCTGCACAATACAAATGCACTATAATTTACTTTCTATGTTATAAAGTATATTTTAAGTATATCACACCCCTCTGTATGTCACACCTATCGATTGCACACCTATACCAGTCCTTAAAAGGACTTTTGTGGCCCTATTAGCTAGCGTTTGGTGTCCCTAACAGTCTGTCCCTGCTCCTCAAAGCAACCTCTCCCTACACTGGCAAAACACAGAATGTAAAATGGCTGCCAGATCAGGTTCTGTTATAGGGTTGGGGGTGTGTCCATGTGCTGAAACGTCTCAATTGGCTGTCCTGTCCCACCTGATGGATGTGTCATGGGTCAAAGTTTGCGGAATGCAAAAGAATATGGCTCATGTGAACATCGCCGAATCGCGAACAAGCAAAGTTCGATGCAAAACGACCACCGGGAGAACCGCAAGGCCATCTCTAATGATCAATAAATGAATAAAACTGTCGGTAGATTTGCATGTGAATGTATAACTAGCCATAGAGGAGATAGTCGAGTGACAAGTACAGTGAACATACAGCAGGTAATGCAACTTCCTCCTCCACCCTCAAGAATAAAAGTGTCAAAAGATCACTACAAGAAAGGACGTGCCGATGGTAAGAAAAACCCCATAAACTCTATATACCAGAGACGGAAAACAACCAGAAGGATTGAAACCTGGTAGTTGTGCATGTTTTTTTTTTGCACACCGGCAGAAATGAACAGTCGCCATACACACAACCTATACTGCAAAAGGAACGTGCACCAAACGTCTGCAATCCTTGTAAGGAATGGGCAGATTTACTAACACTGGCTTTTCATATGTTAGTCCTAGTCAGAAGCCCTTAGGAGTACGATCATAGTTGCCAATTGTTCCAATTTTGCAGGGACTGCCCCTGTTTTTCAGAGAGAGTTCTGGCAGATTTCAGGCTGAAGATTGGAGGGGCTAACGGTAATCCCATCCATAGGTGGGCATTCCCTCTATGGGGTTAGGGAGTTCCTGGGGACAGAGCTTAGATGCCCTGAATTTACCAACTAAAACACTGGTATGTAAGGCGCGTCAAATTTTTTAACCCATTAAAGGGGTTATCCCAGGAATAATATTCTTCAAACCAGCACCTGGATCTGAATACTTTTGTAATTGAGTGTAATTAAAAATGTATTATAGCTACTGAGTTATTCACCTAAATCTATCTGTACAGCGCCACCTGCTGTTTGCTCTTTTTCTAATTTCTCTGCCCTGCTCACTGAGGTGGATGCACATGCTCAGTTTCATCCTTCAACTGCCACCAGCTGCAGCAGAAAGGACATGCCCCCTAAGCTGACAGCTTGATATAAATCTAGCAGAACAATGAATGGGGAGATCTCTGGATCCATGTGAGGTACAGGGCTGAACTGTTGGTTGTGAGCCGGAGATGTACTGGGCTTCACAACACTATGTTAAGTGGAGACTTCCGCCTAGCAGCGAGCCTATAGTACCCACCTCCAAAACAGCCTAATGCTGCGCTATAGACCAGTGACGTTACCAGGCTCAATGCTGGGCGCAAGTCTCCGCTTAGCATAGTGATAAGAAGCCGGGTACGTCACCAGCAGTAAGCAGAGCATTGCGCTGTGCGATGCAGCTTGACAAGGGGGAGCATCAGAGCAAGGAAATGCTCCAATGCTCCACTCATATGTAGTAAAAGAATAAGGCCCCTTTCACACGGGCGAGTTTTCCGCGCGGGTGCAATGCGTGAGGTGAACGCATTGCACCCGCACTGAATCCGGACCCATTCATTTCTATGGGGCTGTGCGCATGAGCGGTGATTTTCACGCATCACTTGTGCGTTGCGTGAAAATCGCAGCATGCTCCTCTTTGTTTTTTTTCCGCGTAACGCATGCCCTATAGAAATGAATGGGGTTGCGTGAAAATCGCAAGCATCCGTAAGCAAGTGCGGATGCGGTGCGATTTTCACGCACGGTTGCAAGGTGACGATCGGGATAGGGACCCGATCATTATTATTTTCCCTTATAACATGGTTATAATGAAAAATAATAGCATTCTGAATACAGAATGCATAGTACAATAGGGCTGGAGGGGTTAAAAAAAAATAAAAAAATCTTTAACTCACCTTAATCCACTTGTTTGCACAGCCGACATCTCTTCTGTCTTGATCTGTTAGCAATAGGACCTTTGATGACGTCACTACGCTCATCACATGATCCATCACCATGGTGATGGATCATGTTATGGGCCATGTGATGAACGCAGTGACATCATCAAAGGTCCTATTGCTCACAGATGAAGACAGAAGAGATGCCGGCTGTGCGAACAAGTGGATTAAGGTGGGTTAAAAAAATATATATATTTAACCCCTCCAGCCCTATTGTACTATGCATTCTGTATTCAGAATGCTATTATTTTCCCTTATAAACATGTTATAAGGGAAAATAATACAATCTACACTACAACTAACCCAAACCTAAACTTCAGTGAAGACGTTCGGGTGTGGGTACCACAGTCGGTTTTTTATCACGCGCGTGCAAAACACATTGCACCCGCGCGATAAAAACTGAACATCGGAACGCAATCGCAGTCAAAACTGACTGCAATTGCGTACCTACTCGCGCGGGTTTGCCGCAATGCACCGGGACGCATCCGGACCTAATCCGGACACGCTCGTGTGAAAGAGGCCTAAGGCCTGGGCTACACTGCAAATTTTGGTAGCGCGACTGATTGAATTTAACTATTGGACCACAGCTGCGGTCCAAATGAATCTATTCAGTTGAATGCAATCTTCTGGACTGCAGCTGTCATTCAATAGAACCAGTAGCGCTAGAAAAAGTTGCTGTGTAGCCCAGGCCTCTTTCACACGGGCGTCCCGGATTTGCTCCGGATGCGTCACGTGTGCATTGCGGGAAAACCCGTTTTGACTGCGATTGCGTTCAGATGTTCAGTTTTTATCGCACGGGTGCAATGCGTTTTGCAGGCGCGGGAGAAAAAACTGAATGTGGTACCCAGACCCGAACCCGGACTTCTTCACTAAAGTTCGGGTTTGGGTTAGGTGTTCTATTCATTTTATTATTTTCCCTTATAACATGGTTATAAAGGAAAATAATAGCATTCTTAATACAGAATGCATAGTACAATAGGGCTGGAGGGGTTAAAAAATACCAAAAAACTCACCTCATCCTCTTGTTCGCGCAGCTGACATGTCTTCTTTCTTCTTCTTTCAGGACCTTTGATGACGTAATCGCACTCATCACGTGGTGAGCACGGTGACGTCAGAGCAGGTCCTGCTGAAAGATCCTTCTATCTTCATTCAGCAGGACCTGCTCTGACATCACCGCGCTCACCACGTGATGAGCGAGATTACGTCATCAAAGGTCCTTTTGCAGGTCCTGAAAGAAGACGATGTCGGCTGCACGAACAAGAGGATGAGGTGAGTAAATTTCTATTTTATTTTTTTAACCCCTCAAGCCACATTTTTGTAAGTATTCTGTATTAAGAATGCTATTATTTTCCATTATAACCATGTTATAAGGGAAAATAATACAGTAAATTGACTTTTATCAATTTAATAACATCATCTCCTAGCAACAATGTGTGAAAATAGCACCACATCCGCACTTGCTTGCAATTTTCACGCAGACCCATTCATTTCTATGGGGCCTGCGTTGCGTGAAAAACGCACAATATAGAACATGCTGCGATTTTCACGTAACGCACAAGTGATGCGTGAAAATCAGAGCTCATCTGAACAGCCCCATTGAAGTGAATAGGTCCGGATTCAGTGCGGGTGCAATGCATCACTTGTGCGTTGCGTGAAAATCGCAGCATGCTCTATTTTGTGCGTTTTTCACGTAACGCAGGCCCCATAGAAGTGAATGGGGCTGCGTTAAAATCGCAAGCATCCGCAAGCAAGTTCGGATGCGTGTGCGATTTTCACGCACGGTTGCTAGGAGACTAAAGGGATGGAGACCCGATCATTATTATTTTCCCTTATAACATGGTTATAAGGGAAAATAATAGCAGTCTGAATACAGAATGCATAGTACAATAGGGCTGGAGGGGTTAAAAAAAAATATAACAAAAATTTAACTCACCTTAATCCACTTGATCGCGCAGCCGTCATCTCTTCTGTCTGTCTTCTGTGCTGTGTGCAGGAACAGGACCTGTGGTGACGTCACTTCGGTCATCACATGATCCATCACCATGGTAAAAGATCATGTGATGACCGGAATGATGTCACCACAGGTCCTGTTCCTGCACACAGCAAAGGAAGACAGACAGAAGGAGATGCCGGCTGCGCGATCAAGTGGATTAAGGCGAGTTAAAAAAAATTTAACCCCTCCAGCCCTATTGTACTAAGCATTCTGTATTCAGACTGCTATTATTTTCCCTTATAACCATGTTATAAAGGAAAATAATACAATCTACAGAACACCGATCCCAAGCCCGAACTTCTGTGAAGAAGTTCGGGTTTGGGTACCAAACATGACGATTTTTCTCACGTGAGTGCAAAACGCATTAGGCCTATTGCACACGACCGTATGGCTTTTTCAGTGTTTTGCGGTCCGTTTTTCATGGATCCGCTGTTCCGTTTTTTGTTTCCGTTGTGTTTCTGTTTCTGTTCCGTTTTTCCGTATGGCATATACAGTATACAGTAATTACATAGATAAAATTGGGTTGGCCATAACATTTTCAATAGATGGTTCAGGAAAAAACGGAACGGAAACGGAAGACATACGGATGCATTTCCGTATGTGTTCCGTTTTTTTTGCGGATCCATTGACTTGAATGGAGCCACGGACTGTGATTTGCGGGCAATAATAGGACATGTTCTATGTTAAAACGGAACGGAAAAACGGAAATACGGAATGCATACGGAGTACATTCAGTTTTTTTTGCGGACCCATTGAAATGAATGGTACCGTATACGGAACGCAAAAAACGGCCAGTAAACGGGAAAAAAAAACGGCCGTGTGCAATAGGCCTTACAATGTTTTGCACTCGCGCGGAAAAGTCGCGCATGTTCCCGCAACGCACCCGCACCTTTTCTCGCAACGCCCGTCTGGAAGAGGCCTAAGAGTGTCGTTGCGGACTGTCAGACTTTTTTTGTGGTATGGCACAGTCTGGTAGGCGCTACTCTACCTTAACGTATATAGTAAAAACATACTGCATAATATACAGTATATATATCAGTGACATATCACAGTCCTCTGTTCGAGGAGACTGTATACTTATCTGCAATGGTGGATTTACACGAGGCAAGGAGCAGCTGATTCTCGGTAAGGAAGCGTCCCTTCCTGACAGTCGGCTGCTCGTTCAGTGGAGGTGAAGAGATGCATTTACATACAGTGATCTCCTCCACAGTATAAGGACAAGCGGTCGCTGCTGCTATCGCTCATTCCCATACAGCTGCATTGTTTCTGGGCAGCAGATCACTGTTTAGCCGCATGACCTACTGCCCAGAAAATGAATTTACTTGCTGCACGAACAACAGTTTTACCCGATGAACCAGCGTTTAGTTCATTCATCGGCTACTTTCACACTAGCGTTATTGCTGGATCCGGCAGGGTTCAGCAAAAACACTTCTCTTACTGATAATACAACCGCCTGCATCCGTTATGTACGGATCCGGTTGTAATATCTTTAACATTGTCAAGACGGATCTGTCATGAACTCCATTGAAAGCCAATGGAGGTCGGATCCTATTGTGGCAAAGAAAACGGATCCGTCCCCATTGACTTGCATTGTGGGTCATGCCAGATCAGTCTTAGTCTACTTTCACACTAGCGTTCGGCTGTCCGCTCGTGAGCTCCGTTTGAAGGAGCTCACGAGCGGAGCAGAACGCTTCCGTCCAGCCCTGATGCAGTCTGAATGGATGCGGATCCACTCAGACTGCATCAGTCTGGCGGCGTTCAGCCTCCGCTCCGCTCGCCTCCGCACGGCCAGGCGGACAGATGAACGCTGCTTGCAGCGTTCAGCTGTCCGCCTGGCCGTGCGGAGGCGTGCGCATCCGTCCAGACTTACAATGTAAGTCAATGGGAACGGATCCGCTTGAAGATGACACCATATGGCTCAATCTTCAAGCGGATCCGTCCCCCATTGACTTTACATTAAAAGTCTGAACGGATCCGCTCAGGCATCTTGCGCACTTAGAAAATTTTCTAAGTTATTAATGCAGACGGATCCGTACTGAACGGAGCCTCCGTCTGAATTAATATGATCGGATCCGTTCAGAACGGATCCGATCAAGCGCTAGTGTGAAAGTAGCCTTACTCTGCATCCCAGGACGGAAAGCAAACTACAACATGTTGCGGTATGCTCTCCGGTCTGGGAACGCAACTAAACGGAATGGAATGCATTTTGGAGCATTTGGTTCTGTTCAGCTCAGTTTTGTCCCCATTGACAATGAATGGGGACAAAACGGAAGCGTTTTTTCCCCCCGGTATTTGGCCCCTATGACGGATCTCAATACCGAAAAACTAAAACGCTAGTGTGAAACTAGCCTTAGACAGGCAGATGATCGGTAATGAGCATTCACAGGAAAGTTCGTCCCCGATAATCTGTACGTGTAAACCCGTCATTACACAGGCTCAAAAGTGATGTAGTCGACGGGATAAGATAACAGGGTCCCCTTCACTGAATGGAGCGGTGGACATGCATGCACATGCACTCTCCATTCAGGTCTATGCACAGTCCCAGACTTTGGTGGCTGTCCTGCAGTCCCGGGAGGGCAGAGGTATGTCCCGCTCTCAAATGTCTCTGCGCCCTTAGGACACAGAGAGAATTGCAAGGGTGAAGCGAGGAGCTGTCTCTGTTCCCTGCTTCACCATTCAACTCAACTGCCGGCGCTTCTACTACACAGCCCAGCAGGCACGACGTGTGACCGCATTATGCCTGCTGAGGAGTGCCGGATGTATTTTTATCATTGGGGGGATGCCTAGGTGGCATTTCTGAAAGGGGGCACAATATTGGCATATCTTCAGTGAAAGGGGTACAATGTGGAAATAACTACTGTGAGGGGGCACAATGTGGGCATTAGTACTGTGAGGGGGCACAATGTGGGCATTAGTACTGTGAGGGAGCACAATGTGGGCATTAGTACTGTGAGGGGGCACAATGTGGAAATAACTACTGTGAGGGGGCACAATGTGGGCATTAGTACTGTGAGGGGGCACAATGTGGGCATTAGTACTGTGAGGGGGCACAATGTGGGCATTAGTACTGTGAGGAGGCACAATGTGGGTATTAGTACTGTGAAGGGGCACAATTTGGGTATTAGTACTGTGAGGGGGCACAATTTGGGCATAACTACTTTGGGGCTGTTTCACACAAGCGATTCCATTGCAGGAATCACGCTTGCAGGAGCACACAGCATTATACTGATTTATATTGCTGTGTGTCTTTTACCTTACTGATACAGAATAATACTGACATAAAGCTGTCACTGTGATCCTGTAGAAGTAAGGTCAAGCAGAGACACACAGCATTATAAATCAGTATAATGCTGTGTGCTCCTGCAAGTCCAAAGCAGAGGATCACGCTCGCACACGGAGCGTGGTTCCTGCAATGGACTCACTTGTGTGAAACAGCCCTTAGGGGGCACAAGGTGGGCATAACTACTGTGAGGGGGCACAAAGTGGGTATAACTACTGTGAGGGGGCACAATATGGGCATAACTAATGTGAGGGGGCACAATATGGGCATAACTAATGTGAGGGGGCACAATATGGGCATAACTACTGTGAGGGGGCACAATATGGGCATAATTACTGTGAGGGGGCACAAAGTGGATATAACTACTGTGAGGGGGCACAAAGTGGGTATAACTACTGTGAGGGGGCACAATATGGGCATAACTAATGTGAGGGGGCACAGTATAGGCATAACTACTGTGAGGGGGCACAATATGGGCATAATTACTGTGAGGGGGCACAATATAGGCATAACTACTGTGAGGGGGCACAAAGTGGGTATAACTACTGTGAGGGGGCACAATATAGGCATAACTACTTGAGGGGGCACAATATGGGCATAATTACTGTGAGGGGGCACAATATGGGCATAACTACTTTGATGGGGGAACAATGTAGATATAACTTCTATGTGAGGACACTGGGCGTGTGTGTGTGTGTGTATATATAGAGGCATGGCTTAGCATTAAAAAAATTGCCACACCACAGATAATGTTCCTCTTTGTGATTTTCAAACATTGGGAGGTTTGTCTATGGGAGATGCAGACATAATAGGCGAGCAAGCTGGGGGACTCTAGCTTTCCCCACAGGCAGCAGGCCCTCCACCTATCAGACATTAATGACATATGCAACACATATTTAAAACAGGAAGCCCCCTTTAAATACAACTAATACACTAAATGTTGTTAGTATGCCATATCAGCCAATCAGCTTTTAGCTTTCATTTCTCCCTCACATGTTGTAAAATGTAACCTAGCTTCTGATTGGTTGCTATGGGTTACCGCGCCGCTTTTTTTTTGGGCACACTCTAGTTTTCATGTATGAAGTGCCAGCCGCAGCCCCAATCCAGCCGCGGTGACGTCACGGCGCGTCACGTGATCCCAACAAAAAGTTCTCTCTTCCCCCTCAGTTCTGTTGTTTGCAAGGAAGGGGGGGCCGGGAAATGGCGGCCTGAGCGCCGTCTTCTCCACACCTTCCTGTGTGTACCGCCGCGGCTGAAGCCATTCTTCCCACAGTACAGGGAGGAGCTACCTCCAGGAAATCCCTGACACGCCGGCCAGGGCTAGGCTATCGCCTCCCTCCTCCCCCTCACAAAGTTGCTGTGTGCTCATCCCCACTTCTTCCCTCCTTGTTGTCATTATTAGTTCACTTCCATTATTACTTGGGATTCAGCTGCCCCCCTGCCCCGATGACGGCGGCCCGTGACTGAGCTGAGGATCTGGGGGAGCTGGAAGCATCATGACTCGCTGGGTTCCCACCAAGAAAGAGGAGAAGTATGGAGTGGGTAAGTGCAGGAAGTGCTGAGAGCCCTCATTGTGTGATACTGCAGGCTGCTACTAAAACCCCCAGCATGCACTGACAGCCCCTCTGCTGGGAGTTGCAGTCTTGCAGTGAGCCACAAGTGGCACCCCATGTGCAGGGGTGTCTATACTAGTCCACAGGCTGCTTCCTGTCTGTGGCACTGTGCCTTATATTGGTTACGGGACGTTAAGGTGCCGTTCACACATGTCACATCTCATACAGTGCAGATAATCTGCGTAATGGTATCCGCGACCCCTGTTCACGCAACATCTGTATTTTTGTCTGCAGCAGCAATGATAAAATTGATCCCCCCCCCCCTCCCCACATTGGGTCTGCAGGGATAACATGCATGATATTATTATATGATAATCAGAGCCTAGAAATGGAGCACCCCGGGTAGAGGGGGGTCGTGCAACATGAGTCTCGAGAACGCCACCTCCGATCCAGATCGGGTACGCAAAATTGTGGCGCTTTGACTGAACCTCACAATAGGTCATCAATAACAGATGGGTAGGGGTCCGACTCCTGACATCCCCACCTATCAGCTGTTTGAAGAGAAAGCAGCGCTGCTCAACTGCAGCGGCGAGCAGTGTAATTACAATGGCGTCTCCATTGGCTTCTACGGGACGGCTCTGTAATACAGGACGGAGCCATCCCATAGAAGTGAATGGGGCGGCTTGGGTGTAATTATACCTGCTCACCGCTGCAGTTGCGATGGCAAGCGGGTAAAGAATAAAGAGAAGGCAGCGCTGGGACGAGAACAGATTTGTCTTCAAACAGCTGATCGGCATGAGTGCCGGGAGTCTGCCTCCCACTGATCTAATATTGATCACCAACCCCTTTTAAAAAAGTTTTCTTATCACAGAGATTGGTAGTATGTTGCCAGTATATGACACCGATATCTGATTGTAGTGACCCCTCCCCGATCTCTTGGACCATGGTGGGGGGGTCATTTACTAACATTTTTACCAAGGCTGTGGAGTCAAAACTATTTTTGGGTGGAGTCAGTAGAAATGTACCGACTCCAAATTAAGTAAATATGTTATTAATATTGAGTAATTATTAACTTTCATAAAAATTTTGTAAAGTCCAGAAATGTTAATCATGTATATTTATGTTCTATCATTGTACAGTAAGCCACTTATTTATCAAAAGGCATGATACGCAGGGTGTTCTAGTGGTGATAGACAATCAGTTCTCGCCTCTCCTGTAGTGATGAGCGAACTTCTGTTTTAAGTTCGGCGTCTAAAGTTCGGCTTCCGGTTAGCGGAGAATCCCGATATCGATTCAGAATTCCGTTGTGGTCCGTGGTAGCGGAATCAATAATCGGCCATTATTGATTCCGCTACCACGGACCACAACGGTATTCGGAATCCATATCGGGATTCTCCGCTAACCGGAAGCCAAACTTTAGACGCCGAACTTAAAACAGAAGTTCGCTTATCACTACTCTCCTGTGTTCTTTCCTGTCCTTATACTATAATCAGTGATACGCAGGGTGTTCTAGTGGTGATAGATAATCAGTTCTCGCCTCTCCTGTGTTCTCTCCTGTCCTTATACTATAATCAGTGATACGCAGGGTGTTCTAGTGGTGATAGATAATCAGTTCTCGCCTCTCCTGTGTTCTTTCCTGTCCTTATACTATAATCAGTGATACGCAGAATGCTCTAGTTGTGATAGATAATCAGTTCTCGCCTCTCCTGTGTTCTTTCCTGTCCTTATACTATAATCAGTGATGCGCAGGGTGTTCTAGTGGTGATAGATAATCAGTTCTCACCTCTCCTGTGTTCTCCCCTGTCCATTATACTATATTCAGTGATAAGCAGAATGCTCTAGTGGTGATAGATAATCAGTTCTCGCCGCTCCTGTGTTCTCCCCTGTCCATTATACTATATTCAGTGATAAGCAGAATGCTCTAGTGGTGATAGATAATCAGTTCTCGCCTCTTCTGTGTTCTCCCCTGTCCCTTATACTATAATCAGTGATAATCAGGGTGTTCTAGTGGTGATGGATAATCAGTTCTAGTCTCTCTTGTAGTCCCCCTGTCCTTATACTAGGTATCTTCATGCTGCTCCAAGGCCCTTAGTTACAATGCCTGAACATGTGCCTCACATGCGCAGTAGTATGTTCATCCTCTAAAGACCAGACGAGGAAGTTCACTAGTGGGCATGCCTGCGGTCAGAACTGCTAGACAGAAGAGAAAGACATTAAAGGGGTTTTCTGGGAATAAGTAACTTTTCACAGGATCCTGCCTCTGGTATGGAAAGAATCATACTTACCTATTCTTCCCCGCTGCTCCGGTCCTGCGTGCCGACTCCTGTGTGTCCATCTTCCGGTACGCAGCTAAATCGCGCAGGGCAAAGGCATTTTCAGGAGTTCTGGTGACGAACCGGGCTCTCCATGGGGCTGCCAGGAAGCCTGTGACGTAAAACTGCTAGGGCAGTGCTAAAGTGCGCGCATCAGAGCCGGTGAGGTCACCGAACACAGCCGGGCGGAAGCTTCTGCCCAGCAGTGTGGTGTTGTCAACTAAAGAGCCCGTACCCTGCGCGATCTAGCGCAGGGAAAGGGAGCGTATCGGAGCATGAGATGCTCCAATGCTAGCATCAGGGGGGCTGCCTGGGTGAGAATATGGGTATGTCTGGGTTCAGCTTTAATTCGTCCCCTGCATGGGCATAATCATCTGCTCTGCTGCAGCCAATAACCGGCTTCAGCGGTGATGTGTCCCTTGTCAATACCAGTCATTGGCTGCAGTGGAGCAGATGATCATACCGGAGAGGAAGTAAGCAAGCTGCGGACTGGAGGATAGACGCACCGGAGCCAGTGCGCAGGACCGGAGCTGCGGGTAGCAGGTAAGTATGAATCTTCCCATAGTGGAGGCAGATGGCTGGCTCCTGTGAAAAGTTATCTATTCCCAGACAACACTTTCACGGCAAGCACTGAATATAGCAGCTACCAGGGGGATAACTATAATTCATAGGGCCCCATAGCAAAATAATATGGGGCCCCCACCAGCCAGTGTAAGGAAATTTAAAATAGCAGCCTAAAAAAGTATAACTAAAGCCATATATCAGAAATATATTATTATTCCCCACAAAAAAGTCCAAAAATGTTTGTGCACCTGATTGGGCCCCCCCACCTTTAAGCCCCATAGCTTGTAGTTACATGCATTTTAGGCTTACCAACTCCACAGCCCTGATTTTTACACCAGGTTTTGGCTTAGGTGACTTTTTTTAAATGCCCAAACGTCAATATTTTTACACACAAGTGTTTTATGCCGTGCTCGCATTGGGGGTGGCGGGGACCAGGATGGGACATCTGCCCCAACAAATTTTCTAACGGTTATACCCGAAAACAGGCGTAAATATTGGCAAAAAGACTACTTCAGTCAGGGAGCGAGGTAGTTTCTACACCAGGAGCATGGACTGCCAAAGGTGCAACAAAGTGCACACCTTGTGTACATTAGGTGCAAACTTCAGCAGCGCAGAGAGCAATCGAAGGCAAACACAAATCGCCGCTCTTTGTAAATGACCCCCAGCGTGTGATGGCACTTAGAGTGCTCTACCTTTTTGGATCGTTGAACTTGATGTAAAGGAATTGTATTTCCAGCGATTGTCTAGGGTTCGTATCAGAGTCATTTTCTGTTTCCAAGCATCATTGATCTTCATGCACTAGTATTTTTCATCCGTATTCTTACCAGATAGCACCCTGACCCATTCATTTCTATGGGGCCATGCACATATCCGTGCTTTTTACCGTTCCAGGGCACCAATAGTCCTTTCTATTCATAGGAGTGATGTCCGTATTTTGCTGATCCGGTGTTTGCAGGCTAAAAAAATACGGACCCAATCGCGCACCTGAGGCCTACATCTGCACAAATGACAATCCTGTCAGCTGTAGTTGCGGCCATTATAGGCAGGCATCTACAGGGCTGTGGTATGTACCCGGCCGTCATTGCTGTTGCATGTCAGACCTGTAGATGGGAAGTCCATGTGAGTAATTCGCCGGCCTGCGCTGAGTCACTGCTTCTACCAAAGTGCCAGCTTCTGGTCTAGAAGAAGCTTAAAGAGGATTTCTCCTGTTTCTTAGCCCATATTTCAGCTCCTTTCCTCCCTGCACCAGGTCTGGGGCGAGCAGTCCCCGGGTATTGTAGCGCTGGGTATACGGCTGACCAGTGTTCACGTACCGTTTTATTTGCATTCGGCCCCTGCTGTACCGCGGTGCACCAGGCGGATGTTATATGATATTGTGCGGTGCGCCCGGCAGTGCTGTTTCTTAAAGGTTTTTCCTCGGTGACTTCAGCAGGGAGAGTCCTGAACGTTTCATGGAGCTTCTTCTGAGTTGAACCAGAGGCAAAAATCAATGTGTTTTATGGACGATTTTGCAGCGGTTCGGCTTCACCTCTCCTGATACGCGAGAAAGTACCCATAAAAACCCATTCTGACATGAGAAAGACGTGTGTTTCTAGACACCATATATAATCCTCAGTTTTTGAATTGTAAGGCCTTTGACACTTTGTGAAGCACCTGAACTACTTGAAATCTCCTCGCTCCGGGATCTCTGACCTGTTTCTTGCACTCCTGGACCATTAGTAGGAAGTCTGTGTCACAGCGGAGCAGTATCGTGCAAATGGCCATACTATGTGTCTGTACGGCCACTTTTAGACGAGCGTATCCTGTTCGGGAATCTGCAGCGCTGCGTTTTTTTCTGCATGAGAATACGCACGTAATCTGCAACACGTGCAGGGAGCCTTAAAGGGATTTTTGGCAGACCTGTAAAGGGAAGCATACTTACCTGCTTTCCAAGCTGGCTCCCTACTTCTTCGCTCGGCCTTCTGTTTTGATGCTGCTGCAGTCAGCGAGTGACCTGCTCCCCTTACGTCATGTCAAATGGTCACATGACCATTGCACGTCTGCCAAAGCAGAAGGGTGGGGTAGTTTGTCAATATTCCACCCCCCCCCCCCCAAAAAAAAGGTGCACAACACCTTTAAGGTTGCTATACACATTGGATAGTGGGCGACCATGTATAAGGATAAGTCCTGAATTTTATCTCAATAACAGGTGTCGGTAGGGGGGGGGGGGGGAGAGAAGGATCAGACATGTTGAAATTCAACTTGGCTGAACTTTTGTCCTCAATGGAGATAAGCCATCACAATAGTTGTACATGTGGGAGGGGGGGATATGTACAGTACTGAGGTGTACGGCCACTTTTTCTTAACCTCTTCAGACCTCTGATTTCTTATGGAAGATTTTGTCTGAATCTGACTGAGAAAAAATGGCGGCATGCTTCCTGACGTGCCTACTCAAACCTTTACCCTCCCCAGCCAAAAAATAATACTGTGCAGCACCAACCACATACCGTCATGCAGTCCACATCTTCCAGCGACACTGAATACCACAGTGCAGCACAGTTATTTCCCAGAAGTGCCAAATACAACTGTGCAGCACAGAATTCCTTCCCAGAAACGCCAAACCCCTCAGTGCAGCACAAATTCCCTTCCAACAAATGCCAAACCAATACCACCGTGCAGCACAAAATTATTGCCTAGAGGTGCCAAACCCCTCAGTGCAGCTCAAAATCCCTTCCCAGAAACACCAAACCCCTCAGTGCAGCTCAAAATCCCTTCCCAGAAACGCCAAACCCCTCAGTGCAGCTCAAAATCCCTTCCCAGAAACGCCAAACCCCTCAGTGCAGCTCAAAATCCCTACCCAGAAACACCAAACCCCTCAGTGCAGCTCAAAATCCCTTCCCAGAAACACCAAACTCCTCAGTGCAGCACAAAATCCTCACCTAGAGGTACCAAACCCCTCAGTGCAGCACAAAATCCCTTCCCAGAAACACCAAACTCCTCAGTGCAGCACAAAATCCCTTCCCAGAAACACCAAACCCCTCAGTGCAGCACAAAATCCCTTCCCAGAAACACCAAACCCCTCAGTGCAGCACAAAATCCCTTCCCAGAAACACCAAACTCCTCAGTGCAGCACAAAATCCTCACCTAGAGGTACCAAACTCCTCAGTGCAGCTCAAAATCCCTTCCCAGAAACACCAAACTCCTCAGTGCAGCACAAAATCCCTACCCAGAAACGCCAAACTCCTCAGTGCAGCACAAAATCCCTTCCCAGAAACGCCAAACTCCTCAGTGCAGCACAGAAACCTCACCTAGAGGTACCAAACCCCTCAGTGCAGCTCAAAATCCCTTCCCAGAAACACCAAACCCCTCAGTGCAGCACAAAATCCTCACCTAGAGGTACCAAATAACACAGTGCAGCACAAAATCCTCACCTAGAGGTACCAAACCCCTCAGTGCAGCACAAAATCCCTTCCCAGAAACGCCAAACTCCTCAGTGCAGCACAAAATCCCTTCCCAGAAACGCCAAACTCCTCAGTGCAGCTCAAAATCCTCACCTAGAGGTACCAAACCCCTCAGTGCAGCTCAAACCCCTTCCCAGAAACACCAAACCCCTCAGTGCAGCTCAAACTTCTCACCTAGAGGTACCAAATAACACAGTGCAGCACAAAATCCTCACCTAGAGGTACCAAATAACACAGTGCAGCACAAAATTCCTTCCCAAAAACTGCAAACCCCTCGGTGGAGCGCAAAATTCTTTCCCAATAAATTCCAAACCCCACAGTGCAGCGCACAATTCCTTCCCAGAAGCAACAAACAAATGGCCCAGTTCAGCACAAACGTCCTCACAGCAGCGCAGAGGCACGCAGATCTCTCTGGCTGATATAAGCCGCTCACCCCCTTCATACAAAATACGACTCCAGATCGGACCTGGTATTGGCACTGAATACAGGGAGAGCCCGACAGCTAGCGCTACCCTGGGTGTATTGTACTTTCAGGGGCTTTATTTCTTTGTAGCATGTCACAAGAGGAAGCGGCTGTGTGTGGCAATGTACTTTCAGCACAGTAATGTGGCGGCAGCTGGTCCCCTCCTGCCTCGGGCGCTGTGTGAGAGATTGCTGCTGTGGCTCATCCCATTGGAATGGCCTGTAAGGCGCGCCTATTCCCCCAGCACTCAGTACAGGAAGGCCCTCTTCATCCTCCCCCGCCCCTCCCGTCTCATCCCTGACACTTCTCTGCTTCTCCCCTGCAGCCGCACTCCCTCAATGCTTTGCTTTCCAAAATTGATCCCTTCCATTGAGATTGCCCAAAAAATAAATAAACTTCCTATCCTGAAAGCAGAGCTTGTAGTAGCCGGCGGGCACGTCATTATGAGAGCTTATTGACTTGTCACCGTGGCTTTCATCCAGACGGCTCGTTACACTGCAATTCATAAACGCTTGTTTTCCGAGTATCTTCCCTGAAAAACGTTCAGTGCACGGAAGAAATGGCTTCTCCTGCCGATAATCTCTAAATCCAGGACCCCTTTATTTGACGAGATTGGCGCCAATCGCCCTATTCTGTATTACGTCGGTGTAATACATTTCCATGTACGCCCGTATATTCACGTATGGGAATCCCCTTGTGCCATAGTATAATATGCTGCTATTGTCCGACTGCCGAGCCCCCCCACTGATCTCTACAATGAAATTCTAGGAAATTCTAGGTAAGGTCCGGTGGGTTTTTCCCTAAATCGTGCACCTCCAGACCTGCGTGAGCACACGCATTGTCGTCAAATTAAGGCAAACCTGCATAATTTTGGTATTATTTGACTGAAACATGTCCATAGAAATGGCACCTGACAGGCGGGAGCTGGCGGTACATTTTGTGTATGTCGGAAGTATATTTCGGCAAGGTTTCTGAACCTGTGCCCCTGCGTTCTTCCGATGCATTCCTTTGTATAGGCATACAGGAGCATATGATGCCCATAGGTTTTGATAGGGGTGGCATATCTGTAGCATATGCTACCGGTGTCAGATGCCATCTATCTGTAGAACGGGGCCACCAAAATTGAATGAAGGCGCACAGTGCAAGCGTGACCACCCGCCATTCACTTTGATGGGAGCGCTGAAAATAGCCAAGCACTGGCGCGGTGGTCGTACCTGTACAGTGCGCTGTCCATTTAATTCCAGAAATTGCTAAGTGCAGTCCCTCAGTTCTTTTTGGAACTCCCATAGAAGTGAATGGAGAGCACGCCGCATATTCACTATGCACTCTCCTTCAATTTGTGCCCCCCATTCAAGAGATAGGGGGGCCCGCAGCTATCTGACATTGGTGATATGCCACCAATGTCTCAGATGAGACAACCCCTTTAAAGCATAAAGCGCTGTTTCCAATTATGTTTTATTGGATGCCTCTGTGTGCAGTAGCATAGTTATGCTAACGTATATCGCCCTACAGAGGCCAAAATTACGCTCTTTTGCCTCAGTTGGGTGAATCGGGACCTAGTCGTATGTCTGCATGTGTCCAGAAACTTCCTAGTGCATAGGCCAAATGTAGACGGTGAACGCAGTGTTAATGCATGATTCCTTTAAAGGGATTTTTAGCGACGACTGTTATCTGGCCGACCTATGCTTAGAATAGGTCGTCCATATCGGATCGGCGGGGGTCCAATTCCTGATGATTGCAGAGTCTGCAGCGCACTGGTAAAGGCACAGCTCCGCCAACTTTGTAGAGGCCGTGCCTGGTCTACAGTAACAAGGCATGACCACTACACAATGTACACAACTATGCCCGGCTCCGGAGTGCCGCACGGACCCACTGATCTGATATTCATTAAAGGGGTAGTCTGAGTTTTTCATATTGATGGCCTGTTCTCTGGCTAACCCATCAATATCTGATCTCTGAGGTCCGACTGCCGACACCCTCAGTAATCAGCTGTGTGACGAGGTAGCGGCGATCCGGTGTGAACTGCAGCCTCCTAATCCTGTTACATCACTTTCATCGGTCACGTGGCCGAGGCGCTGCTCAGTCCTATTCAAGTGAATGGGCCTGGGCTGCAATGCCAAGCACGACCAGTATTTGATGGACGGCACTGTGCTTGGTAAGCGACGAGAAGCGCTCATCATGGTCTCCTCAAACAGCTGATCGGTGGAGGTGCTGGCTGTCGGACCCCCGCTGATGTCGTATTAAACATCCAGAAAACCCCTTTAAGGCCATTGGCAACCTCTTTGATTATATGATTTTCTGTGGCCAAAAGTTTTTCCTGTGCAAATGTATGACCCAGGTCAGCGGAGTAAGTGGACCTGTGTGGTATTGGCACTATTAACTGCTGGTACAACTAATGGCCTGTGTCTGCAAAGATACGCTGGGAGTTGTAGTTTTGAGACAGCTGGAGAGCGCTGCTCTGAAGCGTACGTAGCAGTCGGCCGTGCTAGCTCCTTGCCTGTTTGTGTTTTTATATTGTGAAGGAAGAGCCTTTTGTTATACAATAGAGAAAGCAGAGCTGCGTTCAGGAAGGTTCTGTATGGGATCTGCAGTGCTCAGCCAGAACGTCCGGCCGCTGTCCAACTTCCCATTGTTATCCGAGGAGCAGCAAAATGTGTCTGTTCTGGAACGTGGAGCCTGTGGAGCCCGTGGTGCTGCCGTGTTCTCTTCGGGCCTTGTGTCATTTGTATGTAGGAAGATGTACAATTAAAGAGGAGCAGTCACCATGTGATGCAGTGCAAAAAAATAAAATAAAATTCTCAGCTTTTCAAAGCGCTTCAGGAGACAGGAGTGCGGCGCTTTAACAGGTGACCATTGGCTTCCAGTCTCGGAGAACCCCTTTAGAACTGGTTTAGTTGCCCATAGCAACCAATCAGAATCCACCGTTCATTTTTCAAAGGAGCTATGAAATGTGGAATCTGGTTGCTATGGGTAACTAAACCAGTTCTACTTTACACCAGTTTGATAAATCTCCCCCTAAAATTACATCTGACACACCATTATTCTCAGTCTGCTGCTATAGTCCTCCCTCATGCTTTACACTGCAGCTTTCCTAGCTCATACAGGCTGATGTGTGTAAGCACCAGACGTCTTGATATGGGGTAGCAAACAAAAAACTGCAGCATTTTTGTATAAATCTGATGTAAGTTTTGCACGCAGTTATTTCTGATGTTCATGTACCTTTTTTCTGCTGTATTGGGTCTACCTCTGGGGTTGTGAAACTACAACTCCCAGCATGCACACTTTAGGGGCTGTGTTTGGGACTCCCACAGATGTGACCGGAGCATGCCGACCCCTGGTCTGGTTCATCAGCCGCAGGCTATGTAAGGCAGCCACACTGGGCTCTGCACTCGCTCCGTTCAGTTCTAACACCTTGTAAAGGAAGACATAGTATTACACTTATTCTGATTTATTATTTTCTGTGTTTCTGAAACTTGTTCCAGTTCACAAAATCTTGTCGCCTGTCAGGGGTTTATATACTTGTATGCACAGATACTTGTCCTGGTGACAAAAAAGAGCGAAAAACAAATTGATTTTGTGTACTGATCCCTTGCAGACCCAACAGCCGGCCGACTGTGCGATGCTTGGATGACTGGAAGTTACCAGAGCTGTGAACATTTATTACTATTTTCTCTACTTGTAACAAAGAGGGGAAAAAATGGACCTGTCTGTGGTCATCGGAGACACCGGGATCTCGCAGCAGATGGGCAGATTTTGTCCCCGATGATCGCTAGTAGTAATCTGGCAGTGTAATACTGCCACGTTTGCTCGTTCATCGGACAATCCAGATCTTTTAACGTATCTAATTACGATCTGCTGCTGGCATCCACATGGCATAGCGATCACTCCTTCCCGTGCTGTGGAGGACATAGCTGCATGTAATAGCAGAGGTCTCCTCCACTAGCGAGCAGGCGATTGCCAGGAGGGAACACTTTCTTCCCAACAGTCGTCTTTCTGATCGGGTGTCTAATACACCCTTTACAGTACAAAACGTGGGCATACGGCATTGAAACACCATGCATGTGTGGCAGAAAAATTGAGCACACTGCGGGTTTTCAGATCCACAGTGTGGACATTACAGCCCATGCACACACCTGTGTCCATTTGACAGCCCACAAAGTACGGATGCGGTCCATGTGACGTCCGTGGTGTGCATTTTGCGGACATATTCTTATCTTTTTACAGAACGGACATACAGATTTGGACAACACATGGATGATCCGTGTGCTTTCCGCGTCCATATGTACGTTCTGTAAGGGTACTTTCACACTTGCGGCAGGACGGATCCGACAGGCTGTTCACCATGTCGGATCCGTCCTGCCGCTATTCCGCCGTGCCGCCGCTCCCCCATTGACTATAATAGGGACGGGGCGGAGCTCCGGCGCAGCACGGCGAAAGCCGCCGGACTAAAAAGTCGGACATGCAGTACTTTTTAGTCCGCTGGCTTTCACCGTGCTGCGCCGGAGCTCCGCCCCCATTATAATCAATGGGGACGGAGCGGCGGTCCGGCGGCACGGCGAAATAGCCGCAGGACAGATCCGACATGGTGAACAGCCTGTCGGATCCGTCCTGCCGCAAGTGTGAAAGTACCCTAAGGCCTCTTTCACACGGGCGTCATATTTTTGGCCCGGATTAGAGGCGTGTGCGTTGCGGGAAAATGCGCGATTTTTCTGCGCGAGTGCAAAACATTGTCATGCGTTGCACTCGCGTGAGAAAAATCGCGCATGTTTGGTACCCAAACCCGAACTTGCTTGGGATTGATGTTCTGAAGATTGTATTATTTTCCCTTATAACATGGTTATAAGGGAAAATAATAGCATTCTGAATACAGAATGCATAGTAAACCAGCGCTAGAGGGGTTAAAAAAAATAAAAAATAATTTAACTCACCTTAGTCCACTTGATCACGAAGCCCGGCATCTCCTTGTGTCTCCTCTGCGCTGAACAGGACCTGGGGTGAGCTGCTCCATTAAATACAGGTTAAGGACCTTCGATGACGTCACTCCGGTCATCACATGGTACGTCACATGATCTTTTACCATGGTGATTCACCATGGTAAAAGACCATGTGATGACCGGAGTGACGTCATCGAAGGTCCTTAACCTGTATTTAATGGAGCAGCTCACCCCAGGTCCTGTTCAGCGCAGAGGAGACACAAGGAGATGCCGGCTTCACGATCAAGTGGACTAAGGTGAGTTAAATTATTTTTTATTTTTTTTAACCCCTCTAGCGCTGGTTTACTATGCATTCTGTATTCAGAATGCTATTATTTTCCCTTATAACCATGTTATAAGGGAAAATAATAATGATCGGGTCTCCATCCCGATCGTCTCCTAGCAACCGTGCGTGCAAATTGCACGGCATCCGTACTTGTTTGCGGATGCCATCCGATTTTCACACACACCATTCACTTCTATGGGGCCTGCGTCACGTCAAAATCGGACAATATAGAGCATGCTGCGATTTCAACTGAACGCACAAGTGATGCGTTAAAAACAACGCTCATGTGCACAGCCCCATAGAAATGAATGGGTCAGGATTTAGTGCGGGTGCCATACGTTCGCCGCACGGATCGCACCCGCACGGAAAACTCGCCCGTGTGAAAGGGGCCTAAAAGGATAGAATATGTCCTGTACTTGACCACAAAATGCAGATCATGGACCCAGTAAAGTCCGTGAGCCGTCGAAAAATACTGATGTAACACGGACAGTATCCATATTTTGAGAATCCATAATTTGCAGACCACAAAATACATCCAGTCGTGTGCATGAGGCCTCATGTAGTGGATTTTTACAGTCTCGTAGGGATGAAATCTGCAGCACAAGCCGCATTACTGTGTTATATTTGCAGATATAATCTGCCACATGTGGCTAAGGCCCAGTTCACAGTTATTTCCATCAGTTATTGTGAGCCAAAACCAGTAGTGAAGCCTTCTCAGAAGTAAGGTTTAGGGCTTGTTCACATGACAGTATGGCTTTTTCAGTGTTTTGCAAGCCATTTTTAACGGATCAGTTTTTTCGTTTCAGCAGTGTTTCCGGTTCCATTCTGTTTTTCCGTATGGCATATACAGTATACAGTAATTACATAGAAAAAATTAGACTGGGAATAGAATTTTCAATAGATGGTTCCGCAAAAGCGGAACGGATACGGAACACATAAGGAGGACATTCCGTATGTGTTCCTTTATTTGCAGACCCATTGACTTGAATGGAACCACTGAACGTGATTTGCAGGCAATAGGACATGTTTTATCTTTGAATGGAAATACGGAAACAGAATGCATACAGAGTACATTCCGTTTTTAGTTTTTTTGCGGAACCATTGAAATGAATGGTTCCGTTCCGTATATGGAACTAAAAAAACTGCCCGTATACAAAACGCAAAAAAAACGTTCGCGTGAAAAAGAGCCCTTACTCGAAAGATTTCCTCCTGTGTTTTTGACCCGAACCTGGTTTTGGCTCACAATAACGCCTCTTGCACACGAACGATACGGATTAGGTCCGGATGCGTTCAGGGAAACTTGCACCATTTCGTAAGCAAGTTCAGTCAGTTTTCCTGCAATTGCGTTCAGTTTTTATCACGCAGGTTAAATGCGCATTGATGCGTTTTTCACGCGCGTGATGGAAAACTGAATGTTTACAACAACATCTCTTGGCAGCCATCCGTGAAAAATTTGATTGCGGATGGGATGCGATTTTTTTATTTATTTTTATTTTATTTTATTTTTTTAAAGTTATATTTTGTCAGATACTGTAAGTATAAAGTCCTGAGTATAGGCCACCAGTGACAAAATCCTAAAATACCCCTTTAAGGGTCCATTCACACGTCCGTATGTGTTTTTCGGATCCACAAAACACGTACACCGGCAATGTGCGTTCCGCATTTTGCGGACCGCACATCACCGGCATTCTCATAGACAGTGTATTTTCTTGTCCGCAATTGCGGACAAGAATAGGACATGTTCTATTTTTTTGCAAAACCGGAAGTGCGGATCCGCAAATGCGGATGCGGACAGCACATTCTGGCCCCACTGAAAGTGAATGGGTTCGCACCTGTTCCGCAAAATTGCAGAACGTATGCGGATCTATTTTGCGGTCGTGTGAATGCACCCTAAAGTGTGATGTATAGTGAGAGAGGTTCATTCCCAAACTAAGTGCGGCTGGGCAATTAATCAAATTAATTCAATAAATCTGCCCTTTTAGTGCCTGATAATATTGTTTATTTTATTAAATTTATCTATTTTTTAAATCACATTTTTTATTTTTTTTGCCGGCTGCTTAACTTTCTAGATGCTGCAGTCAGTAACAACCGCGGTATCTGGGCAGTTACACAGAGGCTCCATGTCAGCGTCGGCCCCTCATGAACACTATTGCTGGGCATGGATGCATTGCCATGGCAGCCTGGGGCCTAGGTGTTTCCTGATGGCGGTGCATGCTAGTTCCATTGCTTCTGATTTGGTATCCCCGACCCTGTCAAACCCCCCCCCCCCGCGATGACTGACCATGTCCTGGATCTGTCTTTCCACTTCCGCCTGCCTCTGGTCCAGTACCCCCCAGGGAAAGCTCCAGCAGCTGTATGGGCTCCACATCCGGCTCAGCTTGGGAAGGCTGGCTTTTTTCAAGTGGGCCAACGACATGAGGGGTCACCAGCAGAGGTGGATCGTTCTCAGCAATGGCCTCCTGTCAAATGACCGGTAACCTCTAGCTTCATTTCTGCATGATCACCAGTGCTTCTTGGGTACTGCTCGCCTTTAGGCCTCATGCACACGGACTTTTTTTTTTTGCGGTCCGCAAAAACGGGTTCCGTGATCCGTGTCCGTTTTTTCTTCCGTGGGTCTTCCTTGATTTTTGGAGGATCCACAGACATGAAGGAAAAAGTCGTTTTGGTGTCCGCCTGGCAGTCCGGCCCCCCCCTCCCTCTATTGTATTAATTTCATTGGTGCCCAGTGTGCGGCCTCCCCTCTCTCCCCCCCCCCCCCCCGCTGCGCTGTCTGTGACCGGCCGGGCGCTCCTCCTACTGGTAAGTGACAGGTCTGTGCGGCGCATTGCTTAATGATCAGTCACTTACCAGTAGGAGGAGCTCCCGGCCGGTCAGACAGCGCAGCAGGTAAGTATGATGCTTCTAATATTGCTAAGTAACCATGGCAACGAGGACTGCGGTAGCGTCCTGGTTGCCATGGTTACCGATCGGAGCCCCAGCGATTAAACTGGGACTCTGATCGGAACTCTCCGCTGCCACCAATGATGGGGGGGGGGGAGGGGAGGCCGCACTGGCCACCAATGAAATTAATACAGTAGAGGGAGGGGGGGGCCGCACTGGCCACCAATGAAATTAATACAATAGAGGGAGGGGGGGGCGCACACTGGCCACCAATGAAATTAATACAATAGAGGGAGGGGGGGGGGCGCACACTGGCCACCAATGAAATTAATACAATAGAGGGAGGGGGGGCGCACACTGGCCACCAATGAAATTAATACAGTAGAGGGGGGCCGGGGGGGGGGGGGGGGGGCCGCACACTGGCCACCAATGAAATTAATACAGTAGAGGGGGGGCCGGGGGGGGGGGGGGGCGCACACTGGCCACCAATGAAATTAATACAGTAGAGGGGGGGCCGGGGGGGGGCGCACACTGGCCACCAATGAAATTAATACAGTAGAGGGGGGCCGGGGGGGGGGGGGCGCACACTGGCCACCAGTGAAATTAATACAATAGAGGGGGGGCGCACACTGGCCACCAATGAAATTAATACAATAGAGGGGGGGGGGGGGCGCCGCACTGGCCACCAATGAAATTAATACAGTAGAGGGGGGGGGGGGGGGGCGCCGCACTGGCCACCAATGAAATTAATACAGTAGAGGGGGGGGGGGGGGGGGCGCCGCCGCACTGGCCACCAATGAAATTAATACAGTAGAGGGAGTGAGGGGGGGCCGCACTGGCCACCAATGAAATTAATACAGTAGAGGGAGTGAGGGGGGCCGCACTGGCCACCAATGAAATTAATACAATAGAGGGCGGGGGGGCCGCACTAACCATCAATGAAATTAATACAGTAGAGGGGGGGGCTGCACACTTGCCACCAATGAAATTAATACAATGGAGAGAGGGGGGGGGGCCCGCACTGGCCACCAATGAAATTAAAACAGGGGAGGGAGGGGGGTCTGCCCCCTGCTGCCTGGCAGCCCCTGATCTCTTACAGGGGGCTATGATACGCACAATTAACCCCTCAGGCGGTTAATTGTGAGGGGTTAATTGTGCTGATCACAGCCCCCTGTAAGAGATCGGGTGCTGCCAGGCAGCAGGGGGCAGTCATGTACGTAGTATATTCTAACTTGAAGCGTCCCCATCACTATGGGAACGCCTCTGTGTTAGAATATACTGTCGGAACTGAAAAAGCTTTTATGCAGACAGATCTTCGGATCCGTCTGTATGAAAGTAGCCTACGGCCACGGATCACGGACGCGGATGTCATTCTTGTGTGCATCCGTGTTTTTTCACGGACCCATTGACTTGAATGGGTCCGTGAACCGTTGTCCGTCCAAAAAATAGGACAGGTCATATTTTTTTGACGGACATGAAACACGGATCACGGACTCAGATGAACAACGGTGCATTTTCCACAGAAAATCACGGAAAACGGCACAACGGACACGGATGCACACAACGGTTGTGTGCATGAGGCCTTAATCTGTGACCATCGTCCGTTCATACTTTAGCTCATATCCATCTGAAGCTTAAAGGGATTCTGTCACCTCTCATAACACAAATTCAGATTGTAAACCAGTCATGCTCCACAGATTACCTTAAATCGGCTTTGCTGTCCTATACTGTAATCCGTCCAGTAGTTTTGCTGAAAAACGACTTTTATAATTATGCTAATTAATCCTGAAGGTGCCCAGAGGGGCGTTATGTTCCACTTTGTGTGCCCAGTAACGCCCATCTGCAGTGCCCAAAACGCCTTCCTCCTGAATCCCTAACCGCCCACAGCGTCTCATCCCTCTCCTCCCCCTCCCTGACGGCCGAGCGAAGTCTCGCGCAGACGCAGTACCCACTGAGGGCTGCGCCAGTGCGATTTGCTGGAGACTGAGGGAAGAGCGAGCAGCGGACGTCACTGGACTCGGCGTTGACGACGATGAAGCTCCTGCCCTCAGTCTCCAACAAATCTCACTGGCGCAGCCCTCAGTGGGTACTGCGTCTGCGCGAGACTTCGCTCGGCCGTCAGGGAGGGGGAGGAGAGGGATGAGACGCTGTGGGCGGTTAGGGATTCAGGAGGAAGGCGTTTTGGGCACTGCAGATGGGCGTTACTGGGCACACAAAGTGGAACATAACGCCCCTCTGGGCACCTTCAGGATTAATTAGCACAATTATAAAAGTCGTTTTTCAGCAAAACTACTGGACGGATTACAGTATTGAACAGCAAAGCCGATTTAAGGTAATCTGTGGAGCATGACTGGTTTAAAATCTGAATTTGTGTTATGAGAGGTGACAGAATCCCTTTAGAAATTTGTGAAACCCGCCTTTGTGACTTTTTAAACACCATGGTTGCGAAAAACTATTATTTGACAAAAAATACTAGGGATCACCAGAATAAAATGAAATAAAACATAACCGTGAAAAATTGATAATCGGCCTAAAATAAAAAGAATCAAAATTACCTAACAACGAGCTATTCGTTTATCTGAAGTTAATCTCGGCCCATTTCTCCCTGTGTTCCCGCTTCTCGATGCGTTGGCTATTTAGGTTATTTTTATAGACCGTATTTGATTGATTTCTTGTAAAAAATAGATATAAAAACCAGTCTGTTCTCTAAACGTGCAGTTTTCCTTCGGTCATGCAAATAAGTGGTAATCACCCCGGATGAGGTTGCTATTATGATAAATGAAGTCTGCGGAGTGTGATTTTAGAGGTGAGAGGGTCCCCTTGTGTCAGCGTGACCCCGTATTGTCATTCCTGGTGCTCCGCCAGCTGATTGCAATCAGACATGGCGTATATTTAATTATTACATTTTTGTCTGCGTTATTTGCATTTTCACTGACTATCCATATTCATCTGATTATGTCTGAAATGCTCGGATGGGATAATTTTATTCTGTCAAAAGTTTAGAACAAAAAAGAAGTTGATTATTTTGTTCTTCATTTTTCTGAAATGCTAATGTTCCGAGTCGCAATGAAAATGTCATCACCAGCTAGAATCGCGGAGAATTTTTCAGGATTTATTTTTTTATGGTGCCATATTATTCTGTCTATTAGTATTCACCTTTCATATACAGGTTGCAGAAATGGCCTGGACCTGACGTGACCTGTTCTGACCTCGTACTTGTGGCCGCATTGTGGCTCTGTACAGCCTCCGTTGTATAGTGCTGTAGCAGTCTGCTGGGCCATGCTGGACCTCCACGGGCCTCTATTTTCTTGCAGGGCATACATAGACTCTTTTTTTTTTTTTTTTTTTTTCGGGTTCATACTGTATCGATTATCGGGCTTTGCTGATAATCCTGCTGACTAGTGATGAGCGAACTTCTGTTTTAAGTTCGGCGTCTAAAGTTCGGCTTCCGGTTAGCGGAGAATCCCGATATGGATTCCGACTTCCGTTGTGGTCCGTGGTAGCGGAATCAATAATGGCCGATTATTGATTCCACTACCACGGACCACAACGGAAGTCGGAATCCATATCGGGAACCATATCGGGATTCTCCGCTAACCGGAAGCCGAACTTTAGACGCCGAACTTAAAACAGAAGTTCGCTTATCACTACTGCTGACCTGTGAAGGGAAGATCGTCCGCTCAGTATTTAACCCCTCTGCTGTCTCTGCTGCGCTCACTTGATCGCTGGGACCGGATGTGGGCTCCTCTCCTGACTGGATGCATTCCTGTCTTTTCTTGTTCCGCTGCATTTACAATATGGAGTAAGCAACACAACTGGGTAGGACCAGACCAGAAGAGCCCCCATCCGGCCATGGCAAGGCAATAATCGGGTGCATGCATTCATAGGAACACTCATTCCTAATTCCTAATTGGCCTGTATAATTGTGCCTCTGACAAGCCAAAAAATGAACAAACGCTGATTTGCATCTTCTATCAGGATGAAAGATGCCCGATTAGGCCCCTTTCACACAAGCGTGATGGATTAGGTCCGGATGCGTTCAGCGAAACTTGCACCATTTTGCAAGCAAGTTCAGTTAGTTTTGTCTGCGATAGCGTTAAGTTCAGTTTTTCTCGCGTGTGATTTTGAAAAAACTGAAGGTTTACAAACAACGTCTCTTAGCAACAGTCCGTGAAAAACGCATTGCATCTGCACTTGCTTGCGGATGCAATGCATTTTTTACTGAAGCCCCATTCACTTCTATGGGGCCAGGGCTGCATGAAAAAAGGCAGAATATAGAACATGCTGCGTTTTTCACGCAACGCAGAACTGATGCGTGAAAAAAAAAAAACGCTCATGTACATACAAAGACCCATTAAAATGAATGGGTCAGGATTCAGTGTGGGTGCTAGGTGTTCACATCACGCATTGCACCCGTGCGGGAAAACTCGCTCGTGTGAAAGGGGCGTTATCGGCAGCACATCTTCCTGTGTAATGAGGGATGTGCTGCCGATAATTGGTTGAACTGAATGAGGGGGGAATGACCACGATGGTGAATATTCCTCCCACATTCACTTTTGATGGGTGTGTGTAACAGGCCGGTACAAACAAACACCTTGATCATCCGTCGCACTCCTCCTGCACAAATATAGGGCAGTGTAATAGGCCCTTAAAGGGGTTCTCTGAGTGAGTTTTTAGCAACTGCCTGCAGCCTGCCTCTCTAAACAGAAGATTTATACTTGCCTGCTCCTCCATGTTGCCTCCGCTGTGTCCATGTTTCGTTCCCCACAGCGTTGACATCCGGACAGCATGGTCACATGCTCTGCTGCAGCCAATTACTGGTGTCAGCGGAGACGTGCTGCTTGTGGACACCACTGAGCTTGCAGCATTATTATTTCTTTCAAAATGACTAACGCCTCGACGGACCCCACTATAAAGTTAATTTTCCACTGCATGGAACCAGCTTGAACGTACTTGGCACCGGGGGGCACCTAGTGGGCCAAGACGGTACCATGAAGGTCATGTGATCACTAGTGATTGGTCCAAGTGGATCATCACTACATTGTAACCAGCTACCTTTTGAGGGTACCATATCCATAGTGGAAAACAAACTTGGTACCATCGCAGAGTAGAGGTGTGTTGAGTGGAGTCAGTGTCATGCAGTGGAAAAGTGGCTTTCGTCATTGGGGTCTGCCAAGCATTGCTCTGCTCACATTTCCATTGAGGCTCTGTTTGGTTTCCCTGTAACATGTGCCAGTTGTCCATATAGCAGGTCCGTTGGTGTTGGTTTTCTTCCATTTACGTGGAGCTGTATTATTATCGGCTGCACATCTCCGCTTTACATGTTGGTGCTGCCAATAAACTACGACTTTTGTACCCACAAAAGACGACCTCGATGACAAGGTTGGTTGGTCAGTGGACAAGAGGCAACTATTGGGATCGAGTGTAAAGGCTGATTGTCCGTGTCCCCATTACCCTGTGTTAAAAGATGTCTGCAACCCTTTAGAAGTTACGGCCTATCCTCAGGATAGCCCTCCACTGTCTGATCAGTCGGAGTCTGACTCCCTGCCGGTTAGCTGTTCTGCAATAACTACACCGCTTTGTCCACTATGCTGTGGGCGGATCATGTAATTCAAGTGAATGGGTGCAGCGCCGCAGTAACCAGCTCCGTCCACTGCACAATAGATGGCAATGGTAGTTTTAGCTATGGAGCTACTGCAGAACTACTGATCCATTCCCCACCCTGTGCCCATTTTCTATTTTTTAAGTGAGCATGATGGTACCCCATTCACCCCCCCCCCCCCGCGCCGCCAAAAGTCATTTTTTTGCGCAAGTGGGGCTTGCATTAAAATTTGCTAATTTTTGACATCTGCAAATTGGGACCCCGATGTCTACAGTGTGTGGGTGGGAACCCCCTCGAGCATGCCGTCTCATCTTGTTCAGGATCGTCCTCTGTAATGTTCACAATCTGGAATAAAGGGAGAAGACGTTTTCTTTACGATTTACAGTCCAGGAACGAAGCAATGAGATCTGACTAAACAAACCTTTATGGGCGACGCTTCCTCCAACCACCAAAACCTACTTTATGTGAGTTGGAGAAAATTCAAGCTGCCTGTGGTCTGCCTGGATTTCAAGAGCAAACAGAAGCCTCAAGTGAAGCGCGGGCAATGGATTTATTAATCAGCGTTACACCAAAGTCAACGTGAAAGCCCATTCACATATTGTTTTTGGGGCACCTCCTGGTTTTATTCTGACATTATTGTGGTTTTTATCTCATGACCTTTGGGGAGAATCATTACTACAGTTCAAACCACAAAGTGGTGACGTCAGGTATGTGACACCTAGGACATCGGGGAAGACCTGGGGTCTTCAGTCAGGCAGCAGTAAATGATTACCATTATGCCCATTAGGAGATAAATTTTTAAAAAATGTATTTTCCAAACTTTGGCAGCTGCTAGAATTTCTGTTTTAGGCCTCATGCACACGAGCGTGTGCCGGCCGGACCCGTGCTGCAGACTGCAAATGCACAGGCTCCGACCGTGGGGCACCCGCCTGCGGATCACGGACCCATTCACTTGAATTTGGTCCGCGATCCACATCCGACTGCCTGCATGCGCTACATTTTTGCAGTGCGGGGGCTCGGACAGAAAACCCACGAAAGCACTCCATAGTGCTTTCGTGGGCTTCCGATCCGTGCCTCCGTTCCACACAGCACTGCATCTTCCGTATTGCGGACCCATTCAAGTGAATGGGTCTGCATCCGTGACACGGGGTGCACACGGCCGGTGCCCGTGTACTGTGGACCCGCTGTTTGCAGGCCGCAATATGGCCACGGCCGGGCAATGGCTGTGGGCACGAGCCCTTAATCATATTTAGCTTATTTTACAGTGTCGGGTCTATGTGCTTTTTAAAACATTAAAGGGGAATGTCACGTTCTAAAGTTATTCTTTACAGACGGGATAGGGATAGCCTTCTGATCCCAGAAGTTGGACCACCACTGATCCAGAGAATAGGGGGCCTGTTTCACATAAAGAATGGAGTGTCAGGTTGTGAATGGTCTCTGCCGCTCTATTCATTGTCTGTAGGATTGCCAGAGATAGCAGAGCACAGTGCTCAGTGCTGAATGGATCGGCAGGTGGTTCTCCCCGATCCTTTGGATAGGGGGTAACTTTACAACTTGGCACAACCCCCTTAAGGCTGGCCATACACAATAGATAGCTGTAGCTGTCATCTGAACACTCCCCCCCCAAACCCCCTTTCCCATACACCTTGGCGAGCGTACATGTCTACTGAATGGACTAGATTCCTCTGGTGATGGCTTATCTTCCTGAGAACAGAAGGACCGTGCTACCCAATCCTCCCCTGATATGTCCGTGTCCTGCTGAAGGAGATCAGGAAAGCCTTTCTTAAAGCATACAGTCCTCTTCTGGCCACTAAATATGTTTCGCTCATGTACAGAACTCAAATCTGGCCGTGTGCCTGAGATGGATGTGTCCGAGAGAGGATGTGCTGTCTTGGACATCTATGGAAGTTGGTTTGACTGGGACCAGTGTACCATTCCTTCACGGACAACCCCTTTACACTATGATGGTCGCCCTGCAGTCACCAGCTGCTACAGTGTAAATGTAGTATTACATGGTGGCCATTCAGATGACAGCCCGAGTCCACCAAAGCGAGAGTCTTTGCTTGTTCGAGGGACCCCTCCCTGACGTCCACATCTTATCTGGAAGAATTCAGTTGTTGCCATGATGGGGCGCTGCAGTCCGGTATGAACATTCCCTTTTGAGATGCATATTCTAATGCAAATGAGACTTAAAGGGGTATTCCCATCTCAGACAATGGGGGCATATCGCTAGGACCCGCACCTATCTCGTAAAGCCAGCCAGCAAAGTCCCGGAGGGTGCAACACGCATGTGCGGCTGCCCTCCATTCATTTCTGTGGGGCCGCCGAAAATAGCTCTCGACTATTTCTGTCAGCCCCATAGCAATTATTGTGAGCAGTGGCCACGCTTTCCCTGCTCCATTCTCGATATAGGTGGGACTCGCACCTATCAGACAATGGGGACGTATCCTAGCGATATGCCCCCATTGTCTCAGATGAGACAACCCCTTTAAGCCTTGTTTAGACTGCCAAATTGTTGGGCAGATTATTGGGAACAAACGTTCCTATGAACGCTTGTTCCCAACAATCTGCCCATCTAAGGTTGTCACAGATCACCCGATGAACGAGCAAAATGACTGTTGGTGCGGACACCTCAATCATCGTGCCCAGAAACAATGCAGCCGTAACTGCTCTCCTCGTACTGTGGAAGTGATCGCTGCATGTAAACGCAGCTCTTGAACTGCTGCTGAGAAGGCAATTGTTGGGAAGGAACGCTGGGAAGAATTGTCTGCTCATAAGCACACTAAACGCGCCTTTAGCGCGAGAAAAGAATCCGAGGTGAGGTGCGCACAGTTCTTACTTACATGTGTATTTCTACAAGGTCAACAATGATGAGAGCAGTGCTCCATACAGCACGATGGGAGTGACACATAGAATAGAAATATTAGTATTTTACAAATCTGTTGCGTTTTCACACTTTTGAACTCTGGAAATGATTTCCTTTGCTCTTCGCGTACATTTCAGCGGTGACAGTAATTGTTCTCAAATTAAGGATTTGCGCGCTCGCCTCTAGAAAAACTTTTTGGGCAAGCCTGCTGGCTGTCGTAGACCCTGGATTTAGACTGTGCGCGTCTGAGGGGGGAAAGCTACCCTTTAAAAATCACTGGGGTCTTTCATGTTGCAGCTTTACCTAAGCCCCTAATAATGAGTATTACAAGACCACTGAAGTGGTGATGCTGGTCCTGGGCGCAGGCGTCCACCGCGGGTTATTCCACTTTGGTGGTGTATATGTATATTTGGATTACACATTGCATGTTTAGCTTCCCGGAGCATGCTGAAGGCCGCCTCGGCTCCGGAGACTCGTCTGCTTCATGTTTTTTCTCGTCGTCTCTCCAGTGTTTAGCCGTGTTCTTGCACCAGTCATAATGTCTACTTGTCAGACATAAAACCATGGGGTTGTCAGCAGGGTTCATGCATTTTAGGATACTTTCACACCAGCGTTCTTGCTGGATCCGTCATATATCTGCAAAAACCCTTCCGATACAATAATACCACCACATACATCCGTCATGAACGGATCCGGTTGTATTATATCTGCTATAGCCATGACTGATCCGTCTTGAACACCATTGAAAGTAAATGGGGGACGGATCAGTTTTCTATTGCGTCAGAGAAAACGGATCGGCCACCATTGACTTACACTGTGTGTCAGAACGGATCCGTCCTGCTCCGCACCACATCACGGACTGAAAACCGCTGCTTGCTATTTTCTGTCCGCGATGGGGACGCAACCAAATGGAACGGAATGCATTCTGTTTTGTCCCCATTGACAATGAATTGGGACAAAACGGAAGCGTTTTCACCCCGCTACTGGATCCTATGACTGATCTCAATAGCGGAAAGGGAAAGCACATGTTTGAAAGTAGCCTCAGATGCTGACCTTGTTGGGCTGAACCTATCTTGACCAAATCCTGCTCACACAACTTGAAGTTTGTTAGGTCCCGTTCACACTGAGTCTTTTGACATTGGAAATTTAGTGGAGATTATGTGGCAAAAAGCCGCCGGAGGTAACGCGTAATCCGCCCTCCATTGGTTTCAATGAGATGCCACACTGTCGTTGATGTAGCTGAGAGTTATAGCCCCAACTGCATCGAGAATGTAAACCACAGCGCAGATCTGCTCCAAATTTCCAATGTCGAAAGGTGCCATGTGAACTGGGCCTTATTTTGGAGGTTAGAGCAATTAAAAATGGAGACCAGGATGAGGGTGATTTCTGGTATTTCTGTGTTCAAAGGGCCCCAAGGGCAGTTGTATATCATGTCATACCTTACACTTTAGGGTACGGCTACAAAACAAGGTACAGCAACCTCTGTAGAGCGGCTTGAAGAAAAGTCGCACAACTTTTTTTTTTTTTATGATAGTTAATGGTATGAGAATGCGAGGGTTGAGCGGTAAACCGGTGTCGGTGATATACCGCGGTATTAAGAAATAGCAATATGGCGATATCGCTGTTTCCTAATAACCGCTGTATTTTGTGACATCATATAAGCGGTCATGTGCGCTGACGGCTTCTAAATCTGTGTCCGCCCGCCCCTGCATAACAGTACTCACAACCACATTACCGGCCGCCCCCGGCTCCTCCTAGCTCCTCATATTCATGTCTCTGCCCTCCGACGTCTGAATCTGATAACGGCAGAGGCGAGCACAACATCCAGGCGGGAAAAGTCTCTCCAACTCCCACACACAGAGTTTGGCCTGCGGGAGAGACGAGACCTTAAACATAGAATAGAACCGGCCCGGGTGTCATACATAAAGGTGCTATGTCTGTCTTCTGTGGCCTGGTACTTCCTTCCTGCCTGCAAGCTGCAGTCTGCACACTGATCTATAATAGCAGGCCTTAGGGAATAAGGAGTCCTCCATACATGAGCAACATTATTATACTGTTCACACAGTGTAACCTCTCCTTGTGGCTGCCCCCACACAGTGTAGCCTCTCCTTGTGGCTGCCCCCCACGGTGTAACCTCTCCTTGTGGCTGCCCCCCACACAGTGTAACCTCTCCTTGTGGCTGCCCCCCACACAGTGTAACCTCTCCTTGTGGCTGCCCCCCACACAGTGTAGCCTCTCCTTGTGGCTGCCCCCCACACAGTGTAGCCTCTCCTTGTGGCTGCCCCCCACACTGTGTAGCCTCTCCTTGTGGCTGCCCCCCACACTGTGTAGCCTCTCCTTGTGGCTGCCCCCCACACTGTGTAGCCTCTCCTTGTGGCTGCCCCCCACACTGTGTAGCCTCTCCTTGTGGCTGCCCCCCACACTGTGTAGCCTCTCCTTGTGGCTGCCCCCCACACTGTGTAGCCTCTCCTTGTGGCTGCCCCCCACACTGTGTAGCCTCTCCTTGTGGCTGCCCCCCACACTGTGTAGCCTCTCCTTGTGGCTGCCCCCCACACTGTGTAGCCTCTCCTTGTGGCTGCCCCCCACACTGTGTAGCCTCTCCTTGTGGCTGCCCCCACACTGTGTAGCCTCTCCTTGTGGCTGCCCCCACACAGTATGTGTGTTTATTTTTAAAAAAAATTTAAATGGGTATTTATCGCGATAACTATATATATATATATATATATATATATATATATATATATATATATATATATATATATATATATATATTTATTAGTTGTCGCTATAAATGTCTTAATATCGTTATCGTGTGGATATTTTGGATATCGCCCAACCCGACTGCGATGCAATAGTTGCAAAAAAAAAAAAAAAACAACTTGGATGGATTTTTTTCTGACTGCCTCAGTCGCAGCCCTTTGCATTGCCACACCATTAACTATCATGACAAAAGATGTCACGTGACTTCTCTGCCATATCCTTAGTGTATAGGGCTGGAAAAGCTCCGCTAAGCATATCCATGTGTCCCTTTGGTCTCAATCAGACCAGTATACGGTATTGCACAGAAGGGAGTACACCTGACATTTTTATTTTATTTTTAGTTTATTCTATCTTTTCCTGGAACAACACTGAAGATCTGACTCTTTGATACAATGTAAAGTAGTCGGTGTACGGCTTGTATAACAGTGTAAGGGTACGTGCACACGTTTAGGATTGATGTGCGGAGAATCTGCACTGAAATCCGCAGGTGTTCGCAGGCAAATCTGTGCGGTCAATCCGCATCAATTGGTGCGGATTTTACTAAGTGAATGAAGAAAATCTGGTCAGGAAAAATAAAATAAATTGACATGCTGCGGTTTTTTAAATCCGCACCGCAGGTCAAAATCCGTGCGGAAAAAAATCTGCATTGTGTGCATTGAGAATTTCAAATTCTCATGGAATACAATGTACATGCACGCAAATCCGCATGGAAAATACGCACGCCATCCTGATCGTGTGCATTTAGCCTAAGGCTACTTTCACATTGGATCTGCAAAAACACTTCCATTACCATAATACAACCGCATACATCCGTCATGAACGGATCCCGTTGTATTATGTCTTATATAGCCATGATGGATCAGTCATGAAAACCATTGAAAGTCAATGGGGGGGGGGGGGGGGCGGCGGATCCGTTTTCTATTGTCAGAGAAAACTGATCCATCCCCATTGACTTACATTGTGTATCAGGACGGATCCGTCTTGCTCCGCACCACATCGCGGATAGAAAATTGCTGCTTGCAGCGTTATTCTGTCCACAAAGGGGACGCAACCAAATGGAACAGAATTCATTCTGGTGCATTCCGTCTCGTTCAATTTTGTCCTCATTGACAATGAATGGGGACAAAACTGAAGCGTTTTCTTCCGCTATTGAGATCCTATGACAGATCTCAATAGCGGATGTGAAAATGCTAGTGTGAAAGTAGCCTAAATTTAGTACACACAATGGCGGTTCGATTTTTAGTGCTGGTGTGTGTTGTTGTTGTGTGCGTTTTTTTTTTTTTTTTTTTTTTTTTTATATATATATAATATACAGGTAAAGCATTTATTTGACATTTTTCACGCATAGAAACTGCATCACTTTTTTTGAAGGATTTTTTTTTTATTTTTTTTTATTTTTTTTTCCCCAGCTATGTGTGGACCATGAATACAGCTGACTTGCCAACTCTTTGGAAATCACCTCTTAAAGGTTCCTCAATAACAAAAAATAATTCATATGGATGGATGTGGTTTCTTAAAATGATATCCTGAGTATTATGAGAGATTGAGTCACCCTACTTCCCTTTTTGTAGAGTCAGTGATGGAAGGATAATTGTGACGAATCATTGCGTTGTAGGCGACTTCAGTTCAAAGGAAATTGCCCACAAAGGGGAATTCTGAGAATCTTGACAATTCGCACTGCAATGTATATGTATGGGAATTTCAAATTCCCCCCCACATTCAGCAGTCAGGACATGTTCATAGATTTGCAGTAAAGTGAACGCCACATCAAACCTGTGACACGTGCAGATTTGCAGTGTGACAGACAATATCCACCACCTCTGCCCTCATGCACATGACCGCATGCCGGCTGTGCCCATGCTGTGGACCGCAAATTGTGGTCCAATCCTGTGCCCACCGTCTGCGGATGAGGACCCATTCATTTGTTCGGGGTCCGCGATGGTCTGCACCACAAAGTACTGCATGCTCTACTTTTTTGCTGTGCAGAGGCACGGACAGAAAACCCAAAGAAGCACTCCTTAGTGCCTCCTTAGGCTTCTGATCTGTGCCACCATTCCGCACTGCATCTCCCAGATTGCAGACCCATTCAAGTCATGGATCCACATCCGTGATATGATGTGCACATGGCCTGTACCCATATATTGCGATCCCGCTGTTTGCGGGCAGCAATACAGGCACGGACCTGCTACAGTCGTGTGCATGAGGCCTTACCCGATGGCAGTGTTCCCTAACCTGTTGCTACAGTGAATGTCAGGGCATGATCCAGTTTTTGCAACAGCTGGAGCGCCTCAGGTTGGAGATCACTACCTACTAGATAAAGTTAAAGGGGTTATCAAATGTCTCCAACATGTGCCGGGCCCCTCACAGGTAATATACTTACCCCGCTCCCTGCGCCGTTTTTGTTCCCCGCACCGCTGCTTCTCCCTGTACACGGATGAAAACGTCCGGTGTCGGGGGGGATGCAGCCAATGGCAGGCGGGGACAGGATCGAGAAGCAGCAGCGGCGGTGCAGGCAGCGGGGTAAATATATTGCGTGTGAGGGGCCTGGCACATGGAGGTGGGGGTGCTGTTGGAGACATTGGACAACCCCCTTCAGTACAAAGCACTTACTAATGTATTATAATTGTCCATATTGTCTCCTTTTTCTGGCTTGATTCATGTTTACAGGGGTTACGTCCACCCTTCAGTCCAGCAGCAGTGGTCGTGCTTGTATACTATAGGAAAAGGTGCCGGTCTATGCACACTTCTGCGGTCCTGGCCACTAGAGAGGCCGGCGGCACCTTTTTCCTATAGTGTGCAAGCATAACCACCACTGATAGATTGCAGGGTGGTCGTGGACCCCTGGAAATTATCAGTGTATAATGTGATGGAAAATGAATCCAGCCAGCAAAGGAGACAATAATCGTGAATCACAATATATTAGTAAGTGGCTTGTATTAACTTTCTCTACATGATAAATGTCATTTGCTGAAGTGAGACAATCCCTTTAAGCTTAATTGTATCACGCAAGGCCCGTGTACACGTCGGACAGTGACATCAGCCCCTTGCTTGGTTTCGGGCTGACCCTACTAAATACTTTACTGCCTGTGAGAAGGAGGAAGCTTCCTGCTCGGAAAGAGCTGTATACATGGAGGAAGACTACATTGCAACACTTTCTGTAATGATGGTCAACGGTGTCGCACTGCGACATGTGACATATTGCGACGCAACAATTGCACAGACATCCAACTAGGATGTTTTTTTTTTTTTTGCGAGGGTCTTGTCGCAGTCACAGCATGTTACAGTGCGATACCATTGACTATCATTCTAGAAAATGTTGCACTGCTTGTAGCCCTAGCCTAAAACTAATTTTATGTAGGGTCTTATGCCTACTGCAAGGCTGATCTATGGCACAGGGACTAAACTAGACCTAACGCAGTGGCCAAGATTTAGTAATGTGTTTGCTAGGGATGAGCGAATCGACTTTGCTCCGTACAGTATTAAAATGTATTGGCTCCGATTGAGAATTAATTCACAAAGTTATTAATTACTGTAAAAAACCTTAGTACAGAACTCTGGTTTCGGTTCCAAGGTATTTTACAGTAATAATTTCCAAATTTATTACATGAAGTATCACGAGTCTTCCCGAAGTAATATTTTCTGCTCATTGGAGCCAATACATTCTAATACTGTACGGAGCTCCCACTCCGTTTCGTATTACTGCAAAGTTTTATGTGAATCGACTTTGGGTGAAGCATCCAAAGTCTATTCACTCATCTCCAGTCTTTGCATTAGGGATGAGTGAATTAATTCTAATAAATGGATTTGTCTCATTAGCAGGAGCTCTACATGGGGGGGGTCCCCTCACAGGTTTTCAGTCACTGAAAACAATGTAAGTCGATGGTGACGGATCCGTTTTTTTAGCCTAAAGAACCGGATCCGTCACCCATCGACTTTCAATGTATTTAGTGACGGATCCATTTTTTTTTCCCATTTTGATTTAACAGAAGCGCAACCTAACGGAACGGATGCATCATGATCTGCAAAATCCTCTGCCGGATCTCAATACCAGGATTAACACTGAAAGTGTGAAAGTAGCCTAACCCCAAATATGGTATTGGAGAAGGGGGCGGGTTATCCTTTGATCTGTCTGACCCCCCTTTAATCCCCATCCAAAGGACCACTCACTTGCTGAGCACTGTTCCTCGGGTCCGCATCGTTCATTCCAGCGAGCGGCCCCTTTGTTCTGATCGGTGGGGGCTGCCCCACTACTGGCATGGGCTATCAATGTGCAGTCCTGGAGATCCCCTCATTTTATACAAAATATGTACCCCTGTAGTCTACGGTCTGTGTCAGCGTGTTATATGGACCCAGTTTTTTGGGGGGTCCAGTGTAGCTGTGAGCGTTAGGAGTAGTGGATTCACAACAGCTGGGGAGCGGCAGGTTGGGAAACTGCTCTACAGCTAGACAACGGTTTATTCAGGGGACAGTGGAGTCTTTTTATTTTTATTATTTAAAAAAAAAAATTATGAATGTAGAAAAAAAAAAAAATTATTCCATGTCTGTTTCTTGTTCAAAATACAAGGTGCCTGTAAGTAATCTGAAACCATGATGTACAACATTGTGAAAACCTGCATAAAAAGTTCAGAAACTTGATTTTCTGATGGCTTTCTCTGACCCGTGCATTGTGGGAGCTTAAATGACTATTTTGGGCGCCTTCACACCCGGCAAATTTTGTTACTGAATTTTCTGCATCTGAAAATCAGTTCCATTCATTTCAGCGGGGCAGCGAGCACATGGATTTCTGCAAGAAATTCTGCACCAAAATCTGCAGCGTGTGAAGACACCCTTAGGGCTCATGCACACAAACGTGTTGCGGTCTCCAATGCCAGGGCACCATCTGTGTGACTGCCGTGGGTCTGTGTTCCGTCCGCACTGCAAAAAGATAGAACGTGGCACTCCGTAGCGCTAGGTCAAGTGAATGACTATTTGCAGGCCGCAATACGAGTACCAGCCAACAACGGTCGTGTGTATATGAGCCCTTAGGCTGCATTCACACAAACGTATTTTCGTTTCCGCGACTTTTTATTTTATTTTTTTTCTTCTTTTGTGGATAGGATGCAGACCCATTCATTTCAATAGGTCCACACACGTCCTATTCTGGTCCTTTTTTTCCAGACAAGGATAGTTATTGTTACAATGGACCTGCAAAAAAAAAATACGATGCCTTACGGAACGGCAGCCGTTTTTAAATTTTTTTTTTGTGGATCTGCAATTTGCGTACTGTGTGAATGCACCCTTAGGCCCCCTGCACACGAACGTGTGCACCCCGTGGTCGTGCTGCGGGCCGCAATGCACGAACACGGTCCTTGGGGCAGCCGCAGCAGATTGTGGACCCATTCACTTTAATGGGTCAGCGATCCGGCCGTTCCACAAAAAGATAGGACATGTTCTATCTTTTTGCGGAATGGAAGTATGGACGAAACCCCACGGAAGCACTCCGTAGTGCTTCCGTAGGGTTCTGTTCCGTGCTTCCGTTCCGGCGCCATTCCGCATCTCCGGATTTGCGGACCCATTCAAGTGAATGGGTCCACATCCGTGATGCGGAATGCCCACGGAACGGCACCCGTGTATTGCGGATCTGCAAATGCGGTCCGCAATACGGCAACGGGAAGCACACGTTCGTGTGCAGGGGGCCTAAGGCTGTAAAGCTGGCCATATGCATTAAATGGGAACCTAGTGTTGCCGTGGATATGTGAGGTGGGAAGGCCTATTTCATGAATTGACCTATAGCAGTGGTGGCGACCCGTTTAGAGGCCGAGTGCCCAAACTGCAACCCAAAACACACTTATTTATCGCAAAGTGCCAACACGGCAATTTACCCTGAATACTACAGTCCAGTATAGGATATGTTTCATGTACTTTATCACTATAATGGCCTGCCTATGCCCACAGAGAGGGCTCTGAGTGCCTCCAGTGCCATAGGTTCGCCACCACTGCCCTATAGTGTGTTGTACAGTATCTGCGGTTCATGTCACACTGCATGTGTGTGCTCTATGGAAATGCACCGATGACTGCAGTATATAAAAATGGATATGGAGTAGCGGCGTGTCCGTGAGAGGTTTCCATGTACTGCCAGGTAATGCGCGCGCGCGTGTGTGTGTGTGTGCACTTAGGCTAATTTCACACTAGCGTTTTGGCTTCCGTTTGTGAGATCCGTTCAGGGCTCTCACAAGCGGTCCAAAACGGATCAGTTTTGCCCTAATACATTCTGAGCGGATCCTTTTCGATTCAGAATGCATCAGTTTCCCTCCGTTCAGTCTCCATTCCGCTCTGGAGGCGGACACCAAAACGCTGCTTGACGAAACTGAGCCAAACGGATCCGTCCTGACACACAATGTAAGTCAATGGGGACGGATCTGTTTTCTCTGACACAATCTGGCACAGTAGAAAATGGATCTGTCCTCCCAATGCCTTTCAATGGTGTTCATGACTGATCTGTCTTGGCTATGTTACAGATAATACAACCGGATCCGTTCATGACGGATGCATGCGGTTGTATTATTGTAACGGATCCGCAAAAAACGCTAGTGTGAAAGTAGCCTTAAAAAGATAAATTTTCTAATCCTGGCTAATATTTAGACAGTCTAAACATGTGCCAAATTACAGTGACTGCTGCTGGATGACGCTTTGATGCCTTGTTGTCTGACACCTCTTGCTTACTTTGCTTAAAATATTTTTTTGCACATTTAGCTACATCCTACGAAACCACATCCCTTTCAGTGAGGTGCAAAAAAGGGGCTCAGTTATCAAATCTGTTAGGTGTGTTTTGTGGCATAAAAAAGCTGCAAGTGATGCTTGCGTGCAACATTTGGGCGGTCCTTTATTACGACTGGTATTTTAGACGACTGTCTTAATACCCCTTTAGCTGGCGGTAGATCTGACACATTTATTTAGAGGTGTCGGCCTCTACATAACTTCGGCGCATCCACCGCCTGTCTCAACCTCGGAAGCTGGTGTAGATTTAGACCATTTTTTACACCTAAGGCATTCGGTGAGCCTCGCCACGTTTAGAAGTGGAGTGAAAAGTAGGCCAGGAATTCAGATTACGCCTTTTAGTCTATGGGACAGGTGTATCTTTACAGACACTGGTCTACACCACATTGCACTTGCAAAAATTATATTATTACTGTTCGCATTTGATAACCTTACAAAGCAAAAACTGACACCAAAACCACTGCAAATCTTTTTTGCGGACCCATTGACTTGAATGGAGCCACGGAACGTGATTTGCTGGCAATAATAGGACATGTTCTATCTTTCAACGGAACAGAAATACGGAATGCATACGGAGTACATCCTGTGTTTTTTTTTTTGCGTAACCATTGAGATGAATTCCGTATAAAAACTGTTGCGTGAAAGAGGCCTAAAACACATAATGTGTTACAAAGCATGGACGCCTCTTTTGTGGCCTAAATTAAATGAGAAATCTGGTGCATTTAGGTCAGTAGATCCCGGCTTGAGCCATGTGTCTGTAGTCTATCATGGCTTAGTTGTATGCTGGCGGTTTTCGGGTCGCCCAGCCGTGCTCTTACCATCTCACAAAGTCTGAGAACTAGAATTGTAGGAGCATGAATGACACAGGGAACATCTGGCAGAGAAGGCGAAAGCCTTGTGCGTTTCATCTGTCGGGACACGTCCCACATTCCTTGTCAGGATGGAAGATTCTGCACTTCCACATACCTGACCACATGGTTCACCTGTGCTGCGTCCTGATGGAAATCCTCACAAATGAAGCTGTCATTCCTCTGTACGTTACCAATCGTCTTATAAGCTCTTAAAGCCACACAACCTCAAAGTGCGGATCTGCAAAATATGAATGACGTCCGTCTTGCATAATTTTTTTTATGCAGACTTATTGACTTCAAAGGGGCCGTGGTCGGCATTTGTGGCCAAGAATAAGACCTGTTCTGTCTTGCAGAATGGACATATAAGTGTTGATAGCCTATCCTTAGGTTAGATTATCAGTATCTGTGGGGGGCTGCAATACCAAACACATCCAATGTACAATAGGTGGCGCTGTGCTTAGTATTCTGAAACCCCCTGTAAAATAACTGCATAAACCAGTGATAACCATTTTATATATAGTAAACAAGTAACCGTAAAAAGGGGCAAGATCCAGTATGGAGTGTTTGCTGACAAACCTTGTGGTGATGCCCACAGCTCCGACAGGTGGGATTATCTAGTTTCAAGGCACTCCAGAATGTCAAATCTGCCTAGTTTCGAATTCTGAGGAACTGCTAAATTTTATATGACTGAAGAAAAATGCTCAAGGACTTAAAGGGGTTTCTTTGGAGATTTAAAGAGGACCTTTCATGTGATTTTTTTTTTTATTAAGGGAGATGTATACCTGTACTTGCGGGGTGCCCCCTGCTGATGCTGCCACACTGCTTGATTTTTTAAAATATGCCTCGCCGGGTTTCTCCCGCTCAGTATACTAATACTGAGCATCGGAGCAATGAGGAGGAGACCGAGTCTTTCTCAGTGGGCGTCTCCTTCTCCCTTGCTGTAGCGCTGTCCAGTCGCAGCGCAGAGCGTCACAGCCGGGGAGGTTTTTTCTTCCTGTCTGTGATGCTGCTGCTCTGCGATTGGACAGCGCTACAGCAAGGGAGAAGGAGACGCCCACTGAGAGAGACTCAGTCTCCTCCTCATTGCTCCGATGCTCAGTATTAGTATACTGAGCGGGAGAAATCCGACGAGGCATATTTTAAAAAAATCAAGCAGGGTGGCCGCATCAGCGGGGGGCACCCCACAAGTACAGGTATATATCTCCCTTAATAAAATAGCATGAAAGGTCCTCTTTAATATTGGTGACACATCCTTAGGATAGATTCTAAATTTCCGGTCAGCAAATGTCTGATCCCGGCATCCCTGCCGATCATCGGCCCGTACACTTATGTAGTGACTGTGACCGGTTACTGCAACTTGGTCCCATACAAGTGGTTGGAAGAGAGCTGCAGTAACCAGGCACGGCCACTGCACACTGTACGGCGCTGTGCCTGGTTCTGGTACTGTCACGAATACAGGGGAGGGGAGGGACACCGAACTAGGCCTCAAGGCTAGGGATCCTAGTAAGCCCCTAAACCTGGCCCTGACTCCTGTCAGTATTTATAGACCCTGAAGGTGGGAAAATACATACGCCGGAACCTAGACCCTAGGAGCCCTGAAATGCCCTAGGTAGTGACTGCTGGTTCCTTCCCCTGAGGCCTAGTAACAACAAGCACAAGGGAACAACCAAATACAAAGAGCAGTACAATTTATCTTATAAAAAATGGCCGAGCAGGAACACAGGTAAAGTCCACACACCAACTCTTCCAAATCCAAGCATAGAATATCAACTGCATGGTATGAAGTTTGAGACCAAACTAAGTAGGGAAGCAGTAATGACCACAGGCTGCACCTGACAAGAGGTGTGGTCATTACCAAACCATAACACTGAGAATCAAGAAACTCGTGCAGTCAGTCTCTCCGATCTTCTAACCTCTGTCACAGAAGGTACCGTGACAGGTACATTGCGGCCCCTGCAAACCGCTGGGCTGCCGGCAGGGGACCCCTTCCAATCTGATATTGGGGATCTGTTATCCATATTAAAGGGGTTGTCCGGGATCAGCTCTGAACCCAGACATACCCATATTTTTACCCAGGCAGCACCCCTGATGTTAGCATCGGATGCGCTCCGTTGCCCTGCGCTAGATCGCGCAGACCACGGGCTCTTTTCTTTACAATAACACACTGCCGTGCAGAGGCTTCCGCCCACCAGTGTGTTCGGTGACATCACCGGCACTGATGGGCGTGCTTTAGCGCTGCCCTAGCCATTTTACTGGCTAGGGCAGCGCTAAAGCCCACCCATCAGTGCCGGTGACGTCACCGGGCTTCCTGGCAGCCCCATAGAGAGCCCCGGTACGTCACCGGAACTCTTGAAAATGGGGGCTGCCGGGGTGAAAATGGAGGTATGTCCGAGTTCAGCTCTGAACCCTGACAACCCCTTCAACATTTTGGAAAATCTTAGTTTACAGATGTTTTTTTTTGAGAATTTCTGGGGCTTATCAGTTGTATTACTAGTAGAAAAACTTTTGACATGTCCAGTCATTTGACGGAGGCCAAAAAACGTGTCTTTTGGACGGTATACCTATATACTGTAAGTAGGATTTACTACAGATCCGTAAGTCGTAGGTGTCATCTTTCAGAGAATGCTAAGAATTTTCTACTCACAGGTTGCAATTTGTTACGGGGACCTCATACCGGTTACTACAGACAGATGTCCAGGACTAAATGCTCATGGCCTATCCTCATGATATCCAAATAACTGTATGGGGCCTGGCGTGGCATATTCGGTGTAGAATACAGAGTTTCATAGAGGCACGCACATGCCTGTGTCTCCTTCACGGCGCCTCCCATCTGCTCTTAGTGATTGCTACCAATGTTCAATGCCAGGGGGGGACAGGCAGGAGCCCGCTCCTCTCAGCTAATTCCTGGGATAGCACATCTGTACAAGGTACGAATGTGCGATGCCAGGGGGGCACAGGAAGAATCCCACCTCCCTCAGCTAAATACAGGGTACCAATGTGCAATGCCTGGATTTAGCTGAGCATAAGGGGCAGGAGCAGCGACCTGTACGGCGTTCGCTGCTGCACCGCTGTGGAATCTGCACACCACTGACTTGGCAGCATGTACTGGTATACGGATTGTGTGATAGGCGCCCAGGTCTTTGGATGCCTACTTTAGTAAAACAGCAAAATCTGTTATCGGTAGGAAAGTAGATTACAAAAGTGATTTTTAAGCTATTTGGAAGATTTTTAAATAAAGTTTAAGAAAAGTTTAGTTACTGGAGTCCTGCCGTTGAGCCCCCACCAGCCATGAGAAGGGGTACCTTTACCCCTTGGAGTGCACTGCCGCTTCATTCATCCCTATGGGGGTTTTAGAAATGGCGCCGCTGTCCCAATATAGCGGCTGTGCGCGTTCTCGAACCTTCTGTTTCATTCATATCCCCTAGCCCCTGTGTCTAGCTGCTACCAATCTCAAGATATGAGGGGTTAAATTGGCCACTTCTCTGCTATCCGAGCTCTATTGAATTGATTAGTCTCATTGCCAGACATCACCTGTGGGGGGCTATCCTCATACCACCTACCGTATGATTGATAGGACCGGCCCGGCAGTCTCCTGCCTGCTCTACTTCTCAAGCTCAAATTCAGCTTTGGGAGGTTTTCTAGGACGTAGATATTGATGAGCTATTTGCAGGATAGGTTGTCAGTATCATCATTGCTGGGATCCAGCACCTAGCACCCCACTGATCAGCTGTTTCAGGTAGGTGCCATTGATGGAAATTGTACAGTATATGGAGCTGGAAGCAGAAAGCACCGTACACTGTGTGGTGCCTGTGCCGTGGTACTACAGCTCAGCTTCGGGTGAATGAGCTGCCGCATGGGAACCACACAGTGTATGGAGCCTTTGGCTTCTGCTCTGCACATTGTATAGTTTCCGACACCTGGGCTTCCAGAAACAGCTGATCAGTGGGGGGAAGAAACAAATCGGATCGGATATTGAGGACCCATCCTGAGGATACTGTAGGTCACCAGTATCTGTGGCCCATGTAACCCCTTTAATAAAAGGAAGGAGAGGCATGAAATATAGAAGCCTTGGCCGCAGAACGGACATAGGGATGAGGACCGCGCACGGTGTGCTGTCCACGTCTTTTGCAGCCCCATTTAAGTGAATGGTCCGCATCTGATCCGCAAAAAGGAACTGAGATGTATATCATTGTAATGTTTTCTTGTCATTTATATTAAGAAGAAATATCATAAAATTGAAAATAAAAAAATATCTAATGTTAGAGCAGCAGTTAAGGATCGGTAATTACATTTCTAGATATTGACATTTGTCTATTCGGTTGCGGAGAACATCCGTTCAGGACCAGAGAGATTTTGCTGATCAGTGCCAGACACCGTTTAGCCATTTTTCCATATGTTAGTTGAACTGCTATAATTTTTTTTTTTATTTTTGTTAATAATAAAGGTTTCTAATTATTTCATTTTTATACACATTTGGGGACATTTATCAAACCATTTACATATGGCTTTTGGTGTAGTAATGTCGCATGGCGTGCAAATTGCGACTTCTATGCGACATTTAGGAGACTCGCCCCTTTTGAAAGGACAGTTGAGTCTTCGACAGCGAGGTGCCGAACATTCAGCTAAAGCCCAGCCTCTGAATTCACCTCGCCACGGGCTTCAAAGGGAACCTGTCAACAACTTCATGCTGACCTCACTGAGGGCAGCATAAAGTAGTGACAGAAATGCAGATGTCAGCGCTGTGTCACTCATGAGCCAAAAGTAAGTGGTTGCCGAGAACTAGCATCATAATCATTGCAGCCCAGGCCTGAAAAAGAGTCACAGCCTCCTGAGAAGAGTCCTGGTTATTATAATCTCCTGCTCTCCTCTCCCATCTGCTGCTGATTGGCAGTTCTCTCCTAGAGAGAAAGGGAGAACACTCGATAGAAGACGGCCAGTCATCAGCAGGTGGGCGGGAGAGCAGGAAGTCATGAATAACCAGGACTCTTCTCAGATGAGAAGGCCTAGTCTGCAATGATTATGATGCAGGTTCTCAGCAACCACTTACTTTTAGCTCATGAGTAACACAGCGCTGACATCAGCATTTCTGTCACTATTTTATGCTGCCCTCAGTGAGATCATTATAAAGTTGATGACAGGTTCCCTTTAAAGGAACAGTCACCAAAAAGGATCTCTGCCAATTAAAGGGGTATTCCCATCACATACAATGAAGGCATATCACTAGGATCCGCGTCCACAGTACCCATTGAAATGGGGAGGAATAAAAATCCATTTCAAAACCGCATTGGAAAAAAAACACATCCTAAAAAAACCTGATGCTGATTCCATGTTAGGTTCTTTTGAGCACAGAAAACATACCCTAGCATTTTTTAAGTGCATTCAGACATTTTTTATTTATTTTTTTATAAATATGATTGAGATGAACCCTTTAAGGCTAGCAAAACACTTTAGGTGGCTAGCATTGAAGGGGCCATCATCAGCTGACACTTCTTCCTCCTGACCCCCTGCATCCATACATACGATGCAAATATTCTGTATGGAGAGAGGGGAGAACAGAAGGATCGGGCATGCTGAAAGCCAACGGCCTGATCCTTTTCTCTCCTGACATCAGGTTAGAGCTGGAAGTCTCCATGCACACTAGATGGCTGGCCGATCCTGCTAACGTCGGCAGGGTCCCCCGACATTCACCCGATGTGTATGGTCAGCGTCACTTCTGATTGGGTAATTGCTCTACAGAATAATGACTGCTACATGTGCACAGGGCTTTAGTTTTCTTTTCTAGTAAAACCCTCATTTCTGAATCCTTCCCTAGGATTCTGTGTGAAGCGAGACGCGCACAAGCCCCGCACGACATGCCTCACCCTGACGCCTCCCTCCTTCCTTTCAGTAAACTGATAAACTTTCAAGCTTATCCCCATACACACGAGACCGGGGATTACAGGCCGTGTTTTCAACACTCACGAATATTTATTAGCAAGTAGTGGATTATCTCCATTTGTCTCCTTTAATCCAAGGCTTTCTCTGCCTTTTTGGTGTATCCCCCCACAATGTGTTCTGCAGGTGTTCGCTCCTTTGCTTTTACATTGCCGTTCCTTCTGATGCAATCATTTCTCTGGGTTTTCTTGTTCCCAGGTGATGTTTTTTGAAGCCCGTGTAGCTGGCCAGAGTTACAATGGCTGCCACTGACTGGGATTTGTCACCATCTTCATGTTGCTTCATGCCCCAGTCTGTTTGGTGTCTATCCTGTAGTTTTAGAGAATTTTACGCTTTAATAGTTGCAGTACTTGTGAGGAAGGAGTCCTCTTTATGACATGCACAAGCACGGAGTTCTTGATATTCATGGACTGTGGGCTCCCATTACCCTCCAGATGCTGGTTGATAGTTTTCTCTCTCTGCGGCATAGGGAGAAGGCTGTCAAGCAGTGGGTGGCCAAAGCCCATCAGTATAAGGACTATTGGCCCCGGACAGTGCAATGTGATTGCTGCAACTGATTAAAGGACTGTGCCAAATTATTAAAGGGGTTTTCTCTGGATAGGTCATCAGTATCTGATCGGTGGGGGTACAAAACCCGGGACCCCTGACGATCAGCTGTTTGAGAAGGCAGCAGCGCTCCCAGTAGCACCGCAGCCATCGGTCAGCTTTCCCTAGGCCATGTGATGTCGCGTTCGACGGTCACATGGCCTACTCGCAGCTCAGTCCCATTAAAGTGAATGGGGCTGAGCTGCCGTACCAAGCACAGCCGCTATACAATGTACGGCGCTGTGCTTGGTGAGCTGAGAAAAGGCCGCACCTCTACTGTGAGTGCCACAACCTTCTCAAACTGCTGATCAGATACTAAAGTGTTAAAATCTTGGAAAACTCTTAAAGAGGACCTTTCACCAGTTTTTATAAAAGCGATACCTCACATGATACCTCCATGTTCCCTAGATGTCATATCGCTAATTTTTTTAATGATGTTAATTAATAGCATCAGAACAGGGAGGAGGAGACATCAGCTTTTCTCAGTGGGAGTCTCCTCTGTCTGTGGTGCTGTCCAATCGCAGCGCAGAACGTCACAGCCAGGGAGAAGGAACGCCCAGGAGAGAAGCTGATGTCGTCTCCTCCTCCCTGTTCTGATGCTATTAATTAGCATACAGGGCGCCTAAACAGAACGAGGGGCACAGCGGCGCAACGGAGGAGCAGATCATTAAAAAAATTAACGATATGACATTTAGGGAACATGGGCTACAGTGTGAGGTATCGCTTTTATAAAGTAAAAACTGGTGAAAGGTCCTCTTTAAAGGGAGTCTTTCACCTGAACTGACCATTATAGAACACTACCACCATGATCTGCATTATGGTCCCCATATTGGATTGCTACTTACCGTATAGCTGTCTGTTGCTTTTTTTTTGCTAATAAAACACTTTTTTATTAAATATGTTAATTAGGTTCTGACGGTGCCCAGTGGCGGCGTTCAAGAGGACTGTGCCCAGGGCTCTCGTCGCTTTTCATATGAAATCCCTCCCCTTTCACCCTTCTGGCCCGCCCTAGGTTCTTCAGAAATCCAGCGTCAGCGCCGTTCACAAGATTTGCCGCGCCTACGCACTTCATTCCCCATTATGGGCAGAGGCACAAGAGCGTTTAATGCCCGTACATCTAGCTGGCGAATAAAGTGCGCAAGCGCAGCGAATCTTGTGAACGGCGCTGGCACTGGATTTCTGAAGAACCTAGGGCGGGCCAGAAGGGGTGAAGGGGGAGGAGTTTCATATGAAAAGCGACGAGGGGCCTGGGCACTGGCCGCTTGAACGCCGCCCCTGGGCACCTTCAGAACCTAATTAACTGTTAATTAACATATTGAATAAAAGTGTTTTTTTTGCGAAAATAAGCGACGGACAGCATTCCAAGTAGCATTCCAATATGGGGACTATAATGCAGATCATGGTGTTCATGTTCTATAATGGTCTGTTTAGGTGAAAGACTTCCTTTAACTTTTCCATGCTTCCATTCATTCTCTATGTAACTGCCAGAGATAGCAGAGCGTTGGACCACGAGTCAGTGGAGTGTTGGTGGCTGTGCGTAATTATGTCAAAAACTACCACTAGTGAGAGAACCCTTAGCTAATAAGGAAGTTGGGGATTGGAACTGGGGTCATAGACAAATTTTGATCTGTTTTGAGTTTACACTTTAAGGCCTCCTGCACACGACCGTTGTGTGTTTTGCGGTCCGCAAATTGAAGATCCACAAAATGCGGATGGCGTCTGTGTGCATTCCGCAATTTGCGGAACGGCACGGACAGCCATTGATATAACTGCCTATTCTTGTCCGCAAAACGGACAAGAATAGGACAGGTTATATTTTTTTTGCGGACCACGGAACGGAGTAACAGATGCGGACAGCACACTGAGTGCTGTCTGTATCTTTTGCGGCCCCATTGAAGTGAAGGGTCTGCATCCAAGCCGCAAAACTGTGGCTCGGATGCAGACCAAAACAACGGTCGTGTGCATGAGGCCTAAAGGTCAATAAAATATAGTCTTGATAAAATGCTTTATATTTAAAAGTTGAAAAAAACTACAGAATTTTTATTTCCGAAAATCCCACCTATCCTGTCCTTACTATGATCACCTTGGGCTTGCAGAAGCTTTAGGCCTCCTGCACACGACCGCCCCCCCCCCCCCCGTTTACTGGCCGTTTTTTGCGTTCCGTATACGGAACCATTCATTTCAATGGTTCCGCAAAAAAAAAAACGGGATGTACTCCGTATGCATTCTGTTTCTGTATTCAGTTTTTCTGTTCCGTTTAAAGATAGAGCATGTCCTATTATTGCCCGCAAATCCCGTTCCGTGGCTCCATTCAAGTCAATGGGTCCGCAAAAAAACAGAACACATACGTAAATGCGTCCGTATGTCTTCCGTTTCCGTTCCGTTTTTTTGCGTAACCATCTATTGAATTACTGTATATGCCTATACGGAAAAACTGAACAGAAACGGAAACAAAAAATGGAACAATGGATCCGTGAAAAACAGACCGCAAAACACTGAAAAAGCCATACGGTTGTGTGCAGGCGTCCTTAGTCTTTGCTCTCGCCCCTGCTGAATAGATATCAATAACAGGATCACAGTGACTGGAAACTTCTCATCCCTTCCCGTGGAGTGAGCCATCAACCCAGTAACTAACTGTATTACTGGGATTAATTGGTCTGTCCATGGCTACTAGTAGTATCAAATGGCTTTTTACTCTGGGTCATATCATTATTTCTTAGTGTATGGCCAATATTATGTTGCGTTGTTGGTTTGTCTGACTAGATTGATCAGTTTTATTTATTGATTAGCACACTGACCTACTTCTACCTACCTGCCGCCTATTTCTCTATTCATTCGTCTACAGTTTGTTCCTCCTGATGATCTATGTATGCCTACCTTTTGCCTTTTATGAATTTTATTATAAATTGTTATATTTTTAAGTTACTTGTGTCCCTTTAGTTGTAATTAGTGAGGTAATTTTGTATATTCCCAGGCTATGATACGACAGGGGTGTTATATCTACTTATAGGAGCCCATATTCTTTGATAGGAAAGCCAGAAATCAATGTCTGGCTCATGAAATTCATCATCTGTACATCTTCAGGTCCTTATTGTTCTGAACTTTAAAGGGGTTGTCTCTCACTTCAGCAATTGGCATTTATCATGTAGAGAAAGTTAATAGAAGGCTCTTACTAATGTATTGTGATTGTCCATATTGCCTCCTTTTGCTGGCTGGATTCATTTTTCCATCACATTAAACACTGCTCGTCTCCAGGGGTAACGACCACCCTACAATCCAGCAGTGGTGGTCGTGCTTGCACACTACAGAAGAAATTATTGTGTGCGAGCCCAACCACTTGGTAACTCCTGGGAGCCCCTTCATTCAGCGAAGGTGTTTTCTCTGCATCCGAACACCACAGGGCCCCATTGTAATCAATGGTTGCATCACATCCAGCATTGAAACCCTCGACAGATGCAGAATTCATGTTTAGCCTCCTACCCCCTGAGCTAAATGCATCCTGTCTAACATGTAATGGAGTAATGTTTTTCTCTTTCATTTGCTTTTCAGCTCTTTACAACTATTCTCCCCGAGGAGCGGATGAGTTGTGTCTACAGATCGGGGACACTGTGCACCTCCTGGAGACTCACGAAGGTGAGAGATTATCATTCAACTACGGAAACATCTATAGGTGTCGCCTATTCTATGATGATACAAAGATGTCCATCCTCATCACATACCAAAGTAGTGCATGTCTCCATGATTTTTCCACTGACCCGCAGTCAGTAGAGATCCACTGATGTGTGAACAAACACATTAAAATCAAGAGGTGCGTGTGCTGCCCGTGGAAAATGCGGATAGCACAAGTCTGTGAAAAACGGAAACGTGATGGAGGCCTGAATGACCATCTCCACCGTAGAGATAGACATTCTATTTTACTGGCGGTGTCTAAGGCCTTGTTCACATTTCTGTTTTTAACAGACATGTGCTATCCGCATTTTCCACAGACAGCACACATACCCGTTGATTTAATGCGTCTGTTCACACATCGGTGGTTTTCTGCTTACTGTGGGTCAGTGGAAAAATCATGACATGTACTACTTTGAGCTGTGATGTGAACCAAACACGCCCATTGTAGTCTATGGGTACGTGAACAACCACCAACACAACACGGGTGGCATCTACGTTCTGTCAGTGTTTCACGGACCATTGGTGGGAGATGTTCTGAAAATCCATTCTCAGCCCAGCTGTGTCTGTGAAATTCATATGACACACGGGAAAAAAACAAAACAAAAACAGACACACGGACCAAACATAGATTATATATGGACAGATTTTCCAATATCAAACGGACATGTAAATGTGAACGAGGCCTACTAAGAAGGTGTTCTAGACGGGAGACCGCCCTTTATGATAGAGCATACAGACATGGATTGTTGTGATGAGACCGCTCCTTTAGTTGGGTTCTCCACTTGGACAATTTCTACTTGTTGAAAGGTTCCTTGACGATAAGCAGATCAGAAAGTGTCCACCTGCTGGCACCCCCAGCAATCAGCTGCCATCGGGGAGAAAACCGGACAGTAAGGCCTCTTTCACACGAGCGTGGCGAATTGGCTCCGGATGAGTTCAGAGAAACTCGCACCATTTTGCAAGCAAGTCAGATAAGTTTTGTCTGCGAATGCGTTTAGCTGTTCAGTTTTTTCCGCGTGGGTGCAATGTGTTTTGATGTGTTTTTCATGCGTGTGATAAAAAACTGAAGGTTTACAAACAACATCTCTTAGCAACCATGGGTGCAAGCAAGTGCGGATGCAATGCGTTTTTCACTGAAGTCCCATTCACTTCTATGGGGCCAGGGCTGCGTGAATAACGTAGAATATAGAACACGCTGTGATTTTCACGCAACGCAGAACTGATGAGTGAAAAAAACCTAATGAAATGAATAGGTCAGAATTCAGTGCAGGTGCTATGCGTTCACATCACGCTTTACAACCGCGCGGAAAACTCGCTTGTGTGAAAGGGGCCTAATTGTTCAGTTTCTCTGCAGCAGCACCACCACAGGTGAAATGAAGTATTACACTGTGTCCATTTAAATCGATAGTGTGTCTGTGTAATTCCGGATGAGAAGGGTCCTCCAGAAAGACTCTTTGTAACCTCTCTGCACTCTCGCCAACAGATAATGATCCTGAGCAAGAAACCCCCCATTAACTTAGAATTTCCTAATGGGTTATATGAAAGTGGACAACGCCTCTAAACTTACTTTTGCATCTTTAAAGGGGTTATCCCATCTTAGACAATGGGGGCATATCACTAGGATATACCCCCATTGCCTGATAGGTGCGGGTCCCACCTCTGGGACCCGCACCTACAAGGAGAACGGAGCGGAGAAAGTTGAGGACGGCGCATGCGCAGCCGCCCCCCATTCATTTCTATGGAGCCACCGAAAATAGAAAGTTTCCGTTGGCCCCACAGAAAGTTTCCGTTGGCACCTATCGGACAATGGGGGCATATCCTAGCGCAGGGCTGGCCAACCTGTGGCTCTCCAGCTGTTGTAAAACTACAACTCCCACCATGCTTTGCTGTAGGCAGTCTGGGCATGCTGGGAGTTGTAGTTTTGCAACAGCTGGAGAGCCACAGGTTGGCCATCCCTGTCCTAGCGATATGCCCCCATTATCAAAGATGGGAATACCCCTTTAAGTATAATGACACTGGAAGTAGTTGTGTGGCAGGAACCTATAATATCAATGCTAGGTGTATTTTAGTTATAGTTTATGGATTTCAGATTCATATTCGATTTAGAAATTTTAAATTATTGTATTCCCCCTTTTCTGGGCAGAATTAAAAGCGTTGGAGTGAAGCATGTGGAAAAAGTAGGTTAATATGTGCTAATGACCTGGAATGGAGCAGAATATCGTGCTGTTCTCATACCAAGGTTTTTCTGCCTTGCTGTACAGTGCGGAGGAAATTCTGTTAATCTGGGATTAATCAGACATACCTCTATAGATGTCTCCACTTTGCAGCAGCGATCATGAGATCTCCTATTCAGGCTTACATAAATCATATGGAAAGTGAAGGCTTTCCAGTGATATCCAGTACATGGCAGGTGATGGCGACAGCTGACAGTGTGGATTTAACCATTACTGGTTTTTCATGTTTTTATTTCCTGCCTTCCCAGAGCCATAACTTTTTTCACATACCCATATCTGGGTTTATTTTTATTTTTTTGCCCGATAAGTTGCACTTTGTAATGGCTCCAATACAAAGTAGTGGGAAGCTGGAAAAAATTCCAAATAGGGTAGAATTGGAAAAAGCAATTCCGTCATATGGGTTTCGTCTTTATGGCGTTCCATATGCGATACAATTTACCTGTTACCTTAATTCTTTGGGTTAATATTATTACTATACCATATGAATATACTTGTGTTTTAGTAATTAATACTTACAAAGATTTTATTTTTAATTTTTTTTTTTATTTGTAGCACCATAACTATATATATATATATATATATATATATATATATATATATATATATATATATATATATATATATATATATATATATATATATATAAATTTTTATAGTTAACTCTATGGAGCTGTGTGAGGGCTTATTTTTTTTACAGGGTGATTTGTAGTTTTTATTGATACTATTGGAGTTAGAATTTTAGATAACTTTTTATTCAAATGTATTTATTTATTTTTGGTAGGTTGTGACAAATGAAAAAAAACAAAAGTGAAATCAGCAATTTAGATTTTATTTTTTCCTCAGCATTCAACGTATGAGATATAATATGGTTATATTTTGATAGTATGGGTATTTTGGGACATGGCAATGCCTATGATCTTTTATATTAATTTTTATTTTTAATATGGAAAAAGTGAGGTTAAATGTGTACTGTCGATGTTATCACCGATCGCAGACATTAGCCTTGGGTGTCTGCTGTGTAAAACAGCAGAAGCCTGGCAGTTATGGGGCCTCAGTTGGCTGGCAGCAATGCAATATTTAAATACCTCATCTGGATGTACTAGTATGTCAATTTGCTTAAGAGGTTGAAGATAATTTTTTTTAAATGCTTTGAACTTTTTTTTGTGTATGACCGTGATCAGCAACCTCCGGGCATCCCAGTATATGACTGCAGGGTCAGACTACAGTGGTTTTGTTTGTAGTCTGTTACCAAGGAGACGCATATGTCTGCATTAGAAGATGTAGCCACAAAAGTGTTGGAAAATCTTAATGAAAACTACTTGCAAAGTTGCTTCAGTTTATATTTGAGATTATAGCAATACAAGGGTGAAGTACACCTCTTTTAGGTCGGCTTTGCTGTCTCTGATTTTCCTATTCTTTCTCTGCAGGGTGGTACAGGGGTTACGTTTTGAGGAAGAAATCTAAAAAGGTACGTCACAACTTTACTTAAAGTGCCTTGTGCAGTCTCTGCGGCAGCTTATTTCCATTGTCATTTGGATGATTATCCAGGCTTCATAAAGGCAATTCTCCTTCGTTCTTCTGAAAATGAAGGCTTCATCAGATAAATCCATATAGGTTTTTCATTCATTCCAATCAGGCCAGCCGCCTCTCTGTCCTCACTGTTATTACTATATTATTATTATAGTTTATTTCGCTATTGTAATGTTCTTGTCTGATGTGCTTAATGCATTCAATATTCTTGTTAGAAACCAGGGCAGGGACACCTCGCTTTAGCATTTTGTCTGTGATTACAAGCAAGTTCAGACAGCTCTGTTCCATCCAATTTACTGCCTCGCTTATGCCAGTGCTAAAATGCATAGGGAGATTTCACACAGGTCTGATGCATTTTACCGCTGACAAAATGGGTTCCCATTTGTCGGGACCAATAGATTTAGCATTGTAGACCTAGATGGGATTCTGTTGTGGACTACTTAAAGGGCGCCCGTCGCCACGAAAATGCTGTGTAATCTTCAGGCAGCAGGTTATAGAGCAGGAGGAGCTGAGCAGATTGATATATAGTATTAGGGGAAAATATATAGTAATACTTGTCATTTATACATTAAAATTCCTGCTCCTTCTGGGTTTTGAAGTCCAGGAGGCGGTCCTATCAGTGATTGACAGCTATCTGTGTATACACAGTCATAGATTGCGGGCTGTCAATCACTAATAGGACCGCCTCCAGGACTTCAAAGCCCAGAATGAGCAGGAAATTAAATGAATGAAATGCTAGTTATACTAAACTTTTTCCCCAAAAACTATATATCATCCTGCTCAGCTCCTCCTGCTGTGTAGCATGCTGCCTGCTGATTTCATAGTGACAATTTCCATTTAACCCCTTTGTGACCTCTTCCACACTTTTAAAGATGGTGCCCACTCCAGTGCAGAGAGGGCGCCATAACTGCTGAATTTCTGCTATTTTACCCAGCAGACACCCGGGGCTAATGTCTGCTCTCGGCTATAATGCTGATCGCAGGCATTCACCCCCTGAGATGCCATGGTCAATTGTGATCACTGCATCGGAGACTGCTTTCCCCAGGAGCGCTGCTCTACTGGGGCCAGACTGGCTTCCCCGCGCTGGGAATCGGGGAAGCCATTCATTGGTGGTGATAGACTGGAGTCTCTGCAAGGCTACCAGGCCTATCTCATATGTAATCATATGGAGGCCTGCAGACAACTGTGCTCCATAGAAATATACTGAATTTCCCATACACAACTTTATTAAATCACAGCAAATCTCTGGAAAGTCACGCGACCAGAAACATTAGTGTGGCTTGTCTGCAACTTGTTGTTGCATGACTATTATAGAGCTGTGAGCCAAATCACAGACGAGTCCCAGGGGCATGCAGCTTGTATTGTGGTCTGTGATGGCAAAGTCAAGTGTGACTTATGACCTGCAGCCGAAAATCCAAATACGGCTATTGCATTTCACTTGTCACATTGACAGTCATTTGGTGCAATTTCACCTTGTAGCCCCAGCCTTAAAAAAACTTCCAAGATGTTCTGAGGCGTTGTGATGTAATAGATGATATTCGTGAACGATGAACAGACATTTGTAATGAGCGTTTTGTTTGTTTTCTCACCAGGGCATATTTCCTGCCTCCTATATCCATCTTAAAGAAGCCACAGTCGAAGGAAAGGGGTAATTTAATTTCGGATCTTTATGGATAACCAGCTATTGATATTGGATCCAGCCAGTGTGTATGTGTCTGTGTGTATACCTTTAGGTAATGATGGGTCAGGTGGGCAGGTAGTGTGTATGTGTCTGTGTGTATACCTTTAGGTAATGATGTGTCAGATAGGCAGGTATTCTGGTCCTCGAAACCTGGGATTAAAGGACTTGTCCAGGAAAAAGGAGGGGGGGGGTAGAAAAAATATGCTGAATATGCTATTAAAGGCATCTGTCATTAGATCTGTATCTGAAAATGGTTGACCTGTTACATGTGCGCTTGGCAGCTGAAGACATCTCTGTTGGTCTCGTGTTCCTATATGTCCACATTGCTGAGAAAATAATGTTTTAATATATGCAAATGAGCCTCTAGGAGCAACGGGGGCGTTACCATTACACCTAGAGGCTCTGCTCTCTCTGCTGCAACTGCTTCTCCTGCTGTACTTTAACAGAGCGAGGCAGTGGAAATGTGGGACGGCAGTTGCAGAGAGAGTCTCTAAGTGTACCGGCAACGCCCCCGTTGCTCCTAGAGGCTCATTTGCATATATTAAAACTTTATTTTTCTCAGCAATGCGGGCACATATGTACATGGGACCAACACAGATGCCTTCAGCTGCCAACAGGTCAGCCAGTGTCATATATAGAAATCTGCTGAAAGATGCCCTTTAAAAACACCCGGTGCTAAAACATATTATATGGGCAAAAATGCTGATCTAGTCATGCAATTTTATTTTTATTTTTTTTCCTTTTGTCCCACTATGAACAAAGGTGTGTGTGTGTGTGTGGAAGGCTGCAGTCATGAACAGGTTAATGTCCCCTCCCGGGTGCTGGTCCTGTTCAGAACTTCTGTGTTTCGCTGCTGTCTTTGTCTTCCCCTCTAGATTACATATGTTGAGCTTCGGTATTCTAATCATTTGATTACTGCATAATGACGTCTCTGGTCTGATTACAAAATTGATTTTCTAGAGCCGACTTCAAGCTGAAAATAGCAGAAAGCGGGTTTATTTTTATAGGATGAATAAATGGTTACGACGTGCCGGAAGTTCAGAGTTTCTGAGCAAACTTTGATCTTGGTATTAAATAACCTAAATGACAAATCACTTTGCGTTTGACGACATTCAGATCCTCACAAACGGGATAGATGATGTGATTAGACTGCGAGGCATGTAGGCAGATGGGGAAATACAAGAAAAATGAAAGCGTCAGAGACCGGAGCATAACGCACCATCCTCCGCAAAGTATAAATGGCTCTGCCGACGGCAGAGGTTCTTCGGTGATTAGTGCACTTTTCTTTCCCTTTTAAAGAGTAATTCTGTTCTTTAGCAAGTGATTTGTTGGAAATATTAGCAAAATACAGCGCTGCAAAGTGGTCCCCTTCCATATATCCCCTATGATCGCATGTGTGTCACACTGATTGTTACAAGGCCATAATAGAAAACATCCGGGAGACCGAGGCATTGTTCTGGACCGCATGGTACCTAAACATCCTCCTCTGTTTTAGTAAGTGTTTGTATTCCCCATGAAATCATAAATGGGTAGCACTTTTTATTTTAGAACTATACATAGTCATTCCTCTTTTATCAATCCTAGAAATTTACGAGCAAATTGACAACTGGTAGTCACCAAGTGTGTGTCTGTTTCCATGCTGTCTGACACTATCCGGCCAGACTGTGCAGAGACTCGCGCCTTGAACAGGTAGAATGGTAATTCATAAACTTCTAGTATGAATACCAGAGGAACAAAAGATACTTCAGCTTATTTCCCAGGTGCCCTGCCAACACAGTGGTGTTGTCCAAAGTCCGCAACCCCTTTTAAAGGTCACCTTTCCACTCTCCTGAGACAATGATGCAAGATTACCCGCTGCCCGACCAGTTTGGAGGAGCAGAAATCTGGGGTTTCTTTCCTATTCGGTGATGGAGAAGACACTGGGCTGATCCCAGGTCTACAGCAACGGGAGGTTCCAGGAAAATTGTGCTCCAGCATCGGCCTGTTACAATCCAACTTTATTTAATGTTCACAATAACATCCTGAAGGGTTTACATCCTGATAACCGTTGTATATTGTGATGAAAGCTCACTGGCTGAACTGTTACTTGTGCGCTTGGCAGCTGAAGACCCATGTTCATATGTGACCACATTGCTGAGAAAAATAATGTTTTAATATATGCAAATGAGCCTCTAGGAGCAACAGGGGCGTTACCATTACACCTAAAGGCTCTGCTCTCTCTACAACTGCTGCACCCTCTGCACTATGATTGACAGGACCAGGCAGTGTAAATGTGACCACACCTGGTCCTGTCAATCACAGTGCAGAGGGCGCGGAAGTTGCCTTGACTACTTTTGCCTTGTACTACTGCCTTGTACTACTGCCTTGACTGCTCATGTGCAACTCCTATCGTCCCTCCTGTTATCTGCCCTGTCCTATTAATCTATTCTACACCAATGTTCACATTCCAATTTGTCTACTCGACCATAGGCAACATGAAGCCGTCGTGCCTTGTGAGATTCCTCTTGTGCAAGAAGTCACTACAACATTACGGGAATGGTCCATCATATGGCGGCAGCTTTACGTGGTCAGTATGGCTGGATGTTTAGAAATATTTTGTAAGGAGTTGTGTAAGACTTTTACCGAAATCTCACTTTTAAGGACAGGAAACCTGCAGGAAAAAACCCCCAAAACTAAACATAAAGCGCAATCTGCTAAACTGAAGTTCTGTGCTGGAAAGATAACCAGACTTTGCGTCCATGCATATATGCGGTATGTTTGTGTTCTACATAGGCCCTATTTAATAAGGCTGAATAACCTCACAGGGTGTAATAGATCGGTAAAATCACCATTCGCTGTAATACAGAACTGTTGCAGTGTTTATCGAACAGTCATTATTCATATCCCCCTAAGTTCACATCAGCGTTCAGCCTTTCCGTTCTCCTGCTCCGTTATAGGAGCAGGAGAACGGAAAGGACAGATTGGGCACATAACTGAGGCGAGCGGAGCCTACAGACCCCATAGACCAGGGATGCTCAACCTGCGGCCCTCCAGCTGTTGTAAAACTACAACTCCCACCATGCCTTGCTGTAGGCTGATAGCTGTACGCTGTCCGGGAATACTGGAAGTTGTAGTTTTGCAACAGCTGGAGGGCCGCAGGTTGAGCATGCCTGCCATAGACTATAATGGGGTCCGTTAGGTTTATGCTCAGAAGATGATTTTGGAGCGGAGACGAAAGTACTGCATGCAGGACTTTTCTCAGCTAAAAAAATGTTCTCCTGAATATAGTCCGATTCCGTTCATGTCCGTTATTTGCAGAATCCGGCACTTCTGCTGTTTCCATTTTTCTGCTCCTATAAGGGAGCAGAAGAACGGAAAATAATAGAGCTGGTGTGAATGCCCCTTAAAATACAGAAAAATTAAAAATATAACGCCCACATATATTGAAAATTCAAATCACCCCCTTTTATCATATTAAAAATTTAAAAAACTATAAATTATACAAAAAACAAATACAGAGAACAATACAATAATAATAAACCATAATTAATACAATACCAAAAAATAAAAGTATTACTGCTTCTGAAAATACTCAATGTACTTATCACTAATTGACTTTTGTGGTCACCTTGTCCCCCCCCCCCCCCCTTCCAAAGATGTCAAAAGAGTTTACCTCACAAAAGACGAGCCCTCACGCACCTCCATCGACGCAAAAGTAAAAAAAAAAAAAAAAAAATTATATCAAGTAATAGTTGTCAGAATATGGTGACGCAATGTCAAATTTTTCTTTTCTTTTTTTTATATTTTTAAATTAAATTTTATTCAAAGTAGTAAACCACCCGAAAAACTGTATACATTTGGTATTGCTGTGATCAGATTGATCTGCAGAATAATGCTGTCCTGCTTAGTGAATGCAATGGTGGAATACATTTTTTTTTTTTTTTTTGTGGGGTCGCGGTTTTGCACTAGATGATATGGAACATTTAATTATATTATTACAAGAGTATACCTCGTATGGGAAAACACTAGCCCTCAGAAGGCTCTTCGAAAGACGAGAAGAAAAATCGAAAAAAAGTATTTCCCAAAATGGCCTGGTCCCGAATGCACACTTTTTTTTGGGTGTTTTAAAAAAAATCTTTTCAATAAAACAAAATGGTATGAGTTTTATACATATTTTTTTTCAGCAAAACGTTGTATGTGAATCCAGCCTAGGACCAGTCGGATTATTACCACCGATTACTGGACTGATGTATTAGTTAAACTATGACTGGAAAGATTACCTTCTGTGGGGAGGATTACTATTCTTATGCATGAAATATCTGTTATATTGTTGGTAATTTTACTCATTTACACAAGGCAGTTATTACTGAATCTCACAATTGTTCAGATCTAAATGTCAAGTCTCTTCATGTAAATGAACCTTAATCACTGAGCACAATGCAGAAATAGCAGCTCAGTTCAGCTCTATCAGTGCGTATATATTAGTATATATTACCTCCCCCATCTGCCTGTATGGGACTTCTATATTATGGAATTATACATTACCTTCCCCTGTGTGTGATTTCTATATTACATAATTATATATTACCTCTTATGTTTTCTATATTACCTCCTGATGTATGTGTGTATGATTTCTATATTATCTCCTTGTGCAGGGCTTGACAAATTTCCTTGGAAACTAGGAGCCAGCTAAAAAAGTTAGGAGCCAGGCGGAGCCGCATCATAAAGCCCCCAGTAGATGCCCCCATAGTGCTCCCCGCCCCCCCCCCCCATAATGCTGTATACCGTGGTACATATGCAGTGTACATGGGCTGTATACCGTGGTACATATGCAGTGTACATGGGCTGTATACCGTGGTACATATGCAGTGTACATGGGCTGTATACCGTGGTACATATGCAGTGTACATAGCTGTATACCGTGGTATATATGCAGTATATAGGACTATGACATTCAGTGTACGTGCTGTATACCATGTTACATACGCAGTATACAGGACCATGATATATGTACAGTATATAGGACTATGGCATACAGTGTACATGTGCTGACACCTCAAGCTCCTGCCTCACTTGGATGAGAGTAGTAGTAATGTGCACTGGGGGTAGTTACCTGCAGGTGAACCTGAGAGCCACCAGGAGGGCGCAGGTCAGCGCTATGGCCCCGCACAGCAGGCCAGGCCTCCGGCCCATCAGACACAGGAGCCGCTTAATGTGCTGCCAGGCCGGACTCTGCATTCCGCTTATAAAGCAGATGGGAGGCCCGAGCCTGCTGGGAGCAGGACGGAGCTTCTCCTCATCACACCCCGGGGCCGCCACCAGCGCGAACCAAGCGCCGCCACAGTGGACTTCCGCGGCGTACGCTCAGCCATGGGTGGGGAGCGTGTCCAAAGAGCAGCTGGGTATAGGGAACCTAAGGCACCGTCACACAGCTCTCCGCTCATCTCCACTCCTGTGCTGCCTCCGGACAGAACGGCGCTCCACACCCATCGCCCATACCCAAGCGCCAGGACTAAATTCCTGGTCGCCATGGCGACCTGACGCCTGGGATTTGTCGAGCCCTGTCCTTGTGTGTATATTATTTCTATATTACTTAATTACATATAACCTCCTCCTTTGTGTATAGTATATGATTTCTTTATTCAATAATTCTAGATTAGATCCTCCGTGTGTTTATATAATCTGTATCTATTTTACGTAATTATTTATAACTTCCTCTATATGTGTGTGTATATATGTGTATATATATATATATATATATATATATATATATAATATATTACTTTATTATCTGTAGCCTCCTCAGTATCTATATATGATTTCTATGTTACGTAATTATATATAACATTCATGTGTGTGTATATTACGTAATCATATATTACCTCCTCCGTGAACTCTAGACTATGTAATTATATATTACCCATCCATGTATGTATATAACTTCTTTATTACTTAATTATATATTGCCTCCTTTGTGTTATAATTAAGTGAAAGTAACGCTCTGTTCTTCGTCCTATTAGCAAGACAATCGAGAAATGTTTAATTGTGTACGGACCATGATCTGTGACCTGCTGGAGGGGAGATCGCAGATCCTCTCAGGAACCCTTCCACAGGATGAACTGAAAGAACTTAAAAAGAAAATCACCGCCAAGATTGACTATGGAAACAGGTTTGTAGATGTTAATGAGACGCTTTTGATAAGGCAGCTCTTATGTATTAAGATTAGCTTTTAGATTGGTTTTACAGGGCTTAGATGCTGACTAACTTTTCACTCCGCTTTGCATAAATCAGTAGTACAGGTGATTATAAGAAACTTTTGTAATATATACTCCTCAACATTGAAATCGCAACAGTAAGAAGAACAAGCCGTAAGGTTATGTAAATTGAAGAGGCAGCAGATCTGCAAGACACAAGCCTGGTGTGGCGGAAGAAGCCATGTTTTACTAATCTTATAAAACTCCTTTAGAAGGGATTGCCTGAAATTAGCAAAAATTGGGTACAGGCAGAGAATGGCGTAAATTAATAAACATTACTTACCTTTTTGAGGTGAGTGGTTGGCTGCAGTGGACACGTGTTATCAATGTGATGTCGGCACTAAAAGACCTATAAACCTAAAACAGAGAGGAGGATACGATGGTTTAAAGGGTTGTTGTTGTTTTTTTTTTTTTTAATAACTGATGGTATATCCTCTGGATATGTCATCAGTATCGGATCAGTAGGGGGTCTGACACTTGGGACACCCACAGATCAACTGTTTGAGAGGCAGCGGTGCTCACAGTAGTGTTGCAGCTTTGCCTAGGCCTAGTCCCGTTCGTTGGTCACATGGCCTAGGTGCAGCTCAGCCCTGTTGCAGTGGATGGAGCTGAGCTGTGATACCAGGCAGAGCCACTGTAAAATGTACGGCGGTGTGCTACAAGAAGGTGGTACTGCAAGCACCGGAGCCTTCTCAAACAGCTGATAGGTCGGGTTCCAAGGTGTCAGACCCCCCATCGATCAGATACTGATGACCTATCCAATACATACCACTTGGCAAAATTTGGCGTATGTTAGGCCAGTGGGCAGTGTGTGTCATTATACTGCTATACAGTGGCAAGATTATGAGCTCCAAGTAAGACAAGGACCAATGTTAGTAATGATTATTCCTGTGCATGCACAGCGTCCTCTCCCTTAACGGTTATGGGACTTCCAAAAATAACCCGCCCAGTGCTCGGCTATTTTCCTACATCCCGTAGCGGTGAATGGAAGATGGCTGTTCATTTGCAGCTTGCTCTCCGTTCACTTCATGTCTCGTTCTTGAGATAGCGGCTGGTCTCGGAGGTGGGAGCCTCGCCTGTCGGACGTTAAAGCTATAGAAACTGGTGATGACTCCCAGTATCTGGAATAATTTACTAATATTTCAAGGTTTCCTTAAGTTGCGGGCGGCTTATACATGTTTGCCTGTGTCTTATACTGTGTATGTGAGCAGGTATTTTTCCTTCCAAACACAATGAAGCCGAGTGATTTACTTATCTGAGGACTCGGTGATTACCATAGGCGCTCATGAATATTTAATCATTTATTATAACCAGATGGTTACCTTTCTGGGGGTGGCTGGTGTTTAGGTATGCGCTTTGCCTTTTACCCTTTAACAGTCTGACTGCTTCATGAAAATCTAATTTTGTGCATGGTTCAGTGTGATACGGCGGTTTTGCATTTCCCGTGACTGAGTTTTGCTTTGCATAGAAACAGTTTTTGAGACAGATCCTTGATTCTATTCATAATAAAGAATTTAAAGCCTAACCTTCTTCCCAATTAATGAATTCCATGTTTGTTATTGTGTCTTACCATCTGCCAATGTATTTGCTTAAAAGTTTGCCGAGCCTCCAGATGCTCCTTGTTCAAACAGGAACGAACATCTTGAGAATACGTTTTTGTTCTAAAACTTCTGACAAACAGCAACAAGGCTTGCCGAGAAATATCTTCCGCTCCCAAGAAGTAATGGATGCGTTTTCCTCTGAGGCTCCGAAATACAATGTTTATGCTGCATCTAGGACATATGCATTCTTCATATTACAAGGCGTAATCGCAACGCTTCGGTTAGGCAGGCAAAGTCAGTTTACAATGCTTTGATGAGAGTTCTGCAGAGGAGGCCATGTTTTACATTTTTTTATTTTTTTTTCCTTCTACTTTTTTTATTTTTCTATTTGTTTTGTAGTTTTAGGGTACTTTCACACTAGCGTTATTCTTTTCCGGTATTTAAATCCTGTAAAGTGTCTCAATACCGTAAAAAAACGCTTCTGTTTTGTTCCAATGCATTCTGAATGGAAAGCAATCCGTTCAGTATGCATCAGGATGTCTTCCGTTCTGTTCCTTGTACAGTATTTGACCGGACAAAAAATTTTTGGCCCAAAATTTCGGAACACTACTACTCTTGCTGGATCCGGAATTAATTTCCATTGAAATGTATTAATGTCGGATCCGGTACCAAGTGTTCCGGAAATTGCCGAATCTGGTTTTCCAGTCTGCGCATGCGCAGTTCTTTCTAGCTTTGAATTTTTTTTATACCGGATCCGTTATTCTGGATGATGCCGGAAAGACAGATCCGGTATTTCAATTAATAAGTCTAATGGATCCGTATTCAGATCCGGAAAAAAAAAAAGATATCCGTTTGCATACGGATCTCTGGATTCTGCCTTTCCGGATTCTAACAATGCTAGTTTGAAACTACTCTTAATTAAATGTAGTCCTTTCAAGGTGTTGTCTCTCATTTCAGCAAATGACATTTATCATGTAGAGAAGGTTAATACTAGGCACTTAATGTATTGTGATTGCTCATATTGCCTCCTTTGCTGGCTGGATTCATTTTTCCATCACTTCATACACTGCTTGTATCCATGGTTACGACCACCCTGCAATCGATTATTGGTGGTCGTGCTTGCACGCTATAGGAAAAAGCACCAGCCTATTTGGGGACTGGGAACATGGGAGTGCGCATAGGCTTGTGCTTTTTCCTATAGTGTGCAAGCACGACCACCACTAGTGGCTTGCAGGGTGGTCGTAACCCTGGAAACAAGCAGTGTATGATGTGATGGAAAAATGACTCGAGCCTGCAAAGGAGGCAATATTGACCATCACGATACAATTTTTAGTGCCTTGTATTAACTTTCTTTACATGATAAATGCTATTTGCTGTGATTGTTTTTTTTACGTCACCATAGTAGCGTTATTCCTTTGACCAATCCCCCCCCCAATGTCTCCCGAGTTGGTGTATGTATTCAGTGGGGGAGAGGGGAAAGCTGCTGCCAGACTCTTTTTGGCGGTGGCTTCCCTCCTGGGAGAACATAAGGATCAGCGAAAAAATGAATTCTGCTCAGACCTTCTCTCACCAACATCATCAGGAGCCCCCCAATACACATTAGGTTGTTGGCTGGACCAACTGTTTTTACATGTTGTTCTGAAATGTTTGCCTTTTACCTTTTTAGGATCCTTGATTTGGACCTGGTTGTTCGGGATGAGGATGGTAATATTCTGGACCCAGAGCAGACCAGTACCATAAACCTCTTCCAGGCTCATGAAATTGCATCAAAACAGGTTGAGGAAAGAATCCAAGAAGAAAAGGTATTGTGGTGCTAATTTTTGTTTTAGCAAAACTTTCTTTTGAGTCCTCAAACTCCGACCTGGACAAATCGTAATCGGATCTAGAAGCCAGCACCAAAATGTGGGCATCTGCAGTAAGATGTTGTATGGACACGTCCACACAAACCACTGGAGGAGTGAATAATGCATTGAAAAAATCCTGCATGTTTACTGCTACCAGGGCTGTGGCCCTAAACCTCACTAGTAATGAAAATGTTTACCCCTCCACTGTCCACCCACTTTTCTGTTGCTCCCGCACCCTCCTGTCCTCTCCTCCCTTCTTTCTCAGCAGTCACAACAGAAACACCCTTTCCACATATGGTAGTTACTGCATATTGATCACTATACCTGGATGGAAAATGTAATATCACCTAGTACGTTATTCATCATTGCTGAAAATCTTTTTCAGTATTAGCAGATATACTGAATGACCATCCAGCCTTTTTGAAAATGTGTTGACAGCCGTACTGTGTTTTGTTATTCACTGTAGTGTTAATGATAGATTTTTCTTTTCTTTTTTTTATTTTTATATAGTCTTCACCTTCTCTTCTTTTTTTGTATTTATTGCATCTTTAGTCCCAAAAGCAGAGTGACATCAACAGACAAGCCAAGTTTGCCGCCACTCCGTCTTTTGCATTGTTTGTCAATTTAAAAAATGTAGTCTGCAAGATTGGGGAAGATGCAGAAGTTTTAATGTCTCTTTATGACCCCTTGGAGTCCAAGTTTATCAGGTCAGTGCTGGTGGTAACCATGTGCCTCATGCTATGATTATTTTACCTTCCCGTGTGATGGGGCAACCTTTAAACTTTGTCTCTGCGTTACTGGACCTCCAATATGATAAAGGGTTGTGCCCTCAAAATGATCCACTGTGCTACAGAATCATATGGTACAAAAGCTTCAAGTCATTGAAGTCCCCGTTCACATGACCGTATTTTTGCTCCGCATCCGATCCTCCTCTTTTGCGGATCGGATGCAGACCCATACATTTCTATGCGGCTGTCCGCATCCATGTGTCTGTTCTGCGGCCCTGCAAAAAAGATAGAACATGTCCCATTCTTGTCTGTTTTGCGGACAAGAATAGGCCTTGTTACAGTGGGTCCAGAAACCCCCCCCCCCCCCAAAAAAAAAAAACGGATGCAACTCAGGTGTCACACAGATGTCATCCAGATTTATTTTTATTTTTTTATGGATCCACGGTTTTCACATCGCAAAATACATAAGGTCATGCGAATACACCCTAAATGTGAGACGCCAGTGGAGCATTTTCATTTATCTATTGTTTTGGTAACAAACAAAATCGCAAATGGTGTAGCGCTCACCAGCTAGTGAAGTAATGAGGGAGGACGGACGTAGAAAGACTGTCTTTATGGCCGATCACGATAATATTGGTCTTTTGACCAGCAGTAATCTAATATGCACATTCATTGTTTGCTTTGTGTTTGTTTAGTCACCATTTTTAAGTTCTCTGCTTATTGTCAGCGAATAGACCCTTTTGTTATTTACATTCAAAAGCTTACAATAGTTGTAATAGCCCCAATGCTTCTCACATTGCTGTCGTGTGTAATATTGGATTAACTGAGCCCGTGACTTTTTCAGCTTGTAGTCAGGGAGAGAGATTTGTGGTACTGGTGTGTTGCGCTCAGAGAATATGGTCTAAACTGATACGTTGTAGCAAACCATCAGTAGGAGTAGGCCAGGATGAGTTTTTTTTTTTTTTTCTTTCAGCCTGTAAAAGTAAACAAGAATGATTCTATTCATTCATCGACCTTGATCTTGAAAATAGCAAAAAAAAACACAAAGTAGATCAGAAAGTTGCAGAATTTTTCTTTATACAATCCTTAAAGGGTAGCTAAGCCTTTGGAAAAAAAAAAATGAAGGGGGCAGCAGTGCTGCTCAGAGCGCTCTGCCCCTTCGGCGTTTATCGCTTCTGCTTTGCTTTTGGAGTGTGTGGTTACCAATCCATAGAAAGTATATAGGAGCTGTAACGGATCTCCTGGCACCCCGACCGGGTATCTCCGTTGATGGATGCTCCTAGTGCTTCCCGAGGACTCCAAGCACTCCACTCGACACCGTAACCACCACAGGAACAGGAACAGCTCTTACAAGAGCTAGTAGTTATAGCCAAGGGAGTATATAGCGTATAGCATTCCCCAGTGTCTATCAGTTACCCAAACACCAGCCTCAACATGATGAAGGGTAAAACAGGAACTCTTTATTGAACCCACAAGCATTGACTTATATACACATTTTCCAACAAGGGTACCACCCCCGTGGACCTGGTTGGGAACTGAGGACATAACATAGCAGCCAGCCCTTACAGTTTTAAACACAAAACTATACATTCAACAAACACAATGGCATTGTCTTTGACACAATTAACAAAATACAATTACCAAAATACAATGGGCTCTGCCTGTGATACAATTACCAAACATAATGGGCTAACTTAATCACTCACAGGCAGAAAACACAAATTTTCCCCCAAAACACAGAAACCACCTCAAAACCCCACATATCCCCATAATAATTATACATCTATGGATAGCTCTGAATCCTTAGGATTGGTCATCAGTATCGTTAAAGGCTTTGTACACCTTTTTGGGGGGCAATTTTTGTTATTAGTGAATTGTACTCATTTTGAGCTAAAAATATTTTTTATAAATTTCAATTGGTCTTTATTAAAAATATGGAGCCCTTTTTTTCTTTACAGAGGATTCCCCTGCATAACGGAAACGGAACGGATCCGTTTTGCAGCCCATAGACTTCTATTATGACGGAATCAATAATGGACTGCCTCTAAAGGCATTCCGTCATAGAATTGCGTTATGGTCCGTGGTAACAGAATCCATAACGCAATTCACCTTCAACCAACAAACAAAGCGTGAATGAATTTCAAAATATGAAATTCGCTCCTCTCTAATCACATTATACACTGCTCGTTACCATAGTTACAACCACCCTGTGATCCATCAGCGGTGGTCGTGCTTGCACACTATAGTGACGGTGTCTCTGGTGGCCGAGATCGTGGGAGCTCACATAGGCTGTTGCTTTTTCCAATAGTGTGCAAGCACGACCACCGCTGATGGATTGCAGGGTGGTCGTAACTATGGTAACGAGCAGTGTATAATGTGATGGGGAAAAATGAATCCAGCCAGCAAAGGAGGCAATATGGAGAATCACAATACATTAGTAAGTGCCTTGTATTAACTTTCTCTACATGATAAATGCCATTTACTGAAGTGAGAGACAACCCCTTTAAGGCTATGTACACCTTCAGGCAATTTATTTATAATTACATTTTAATAATTTTGGGCTTAAAATCATTTTTGCATTCGGTCTTTATTAAAAATATCAGCAGTTTTGGTGATGCAGTGCTTAAATTTCAGCCTACTTGCAGACTGTCACTTTCTATTGTCAGATGACAGCTCATGTAGATCTTATCTCTGATCTTCTGACCTCATAAACACTCATTATAGCTAAATCGTTATGGAGCTGCCAAGATTATTGCTCAAAGGGCATCTGTCAGCAGATTTGTCCCTATGACACGGGCTGACCTGTTACATGTGCACTTGACAGCTGAAGGCATCTGTGTTGGTCCCCTGTTCATATGTGTCCACAAATGATGTTTTAATATATGAAAATGAGCCTCTAGGAGCAACGGGGGCGTTACCTTTACACCTGGAGGCTCTGCTCTCTCTGCAACTGCTGCGCCCTCTGCACTTTGACTGACAGGACCAGACAGTGAAAACGTCCGCACACCTGGCCCTGTCAACCAAAGTGCAGAGGGCAATTGCAGAGAGAACAGATCCTCTAGGTTTAAGGGCAACACCCCCATTGCCCCTAGAGGCTCATTTACATATAGTAAAACATTTTTTTCTTTTTGTATACTGGTCCACGTTCTATAGAAAAAACCTATGGGAAAAATGACAAAAACTCACAGCGTGCTAGGTTTTGGAAAAAAAAAAAAAAAAGCACCTGTGTACCACACATTGCATTGTATGCAATGCGTTTTATATTGCACTGTGGACTTCGAAGTAACATCTGTCCGCATCTGCACCGTTGCTTCCCTAGGTGCAGCACCGTACTTACAGCTGTAAGCTGGGTCTATACCAAGCACAGCCACCACCCAATATACAGTGCTGTGCCTGGGTCACCAATGAAGCAATGCAGTAAATATTACAGGGTGGAAAAATATAACTTTTTCCTGTTGTAGGAAGTCACGGCCATGGAACTGTAAGTAAATGGTATCAACTTTTTTTCCCCCTGCCTTTAGGTTTGTAAATTAATCAAATATAATTGAAAATTAATGAAGGGAAAAGACTTGTGGAAACTTCTTCACAGTTCATAACTAGTTAATAAATTCCAATCGCAACCTAGTAATTAAAGCAAGCATCTGAAATTAATGCTATTAGTTGAGCAATTCCTTTTCATCTAATGCACTTTGGAATTTTTGAGTAGAAATCTAAAATGTAATTTTACAAAGTGGCAAAAAAAAGTAATTTATTTTTACATGCGCTTTGCATTACTAAAATATAACGTGGGATTAAGCGATGTGCTCTTTATTAAAGCGGAGACAAAGTTTTTTTTCTGCTAAATAAGAACAATGAGCATGAAATGAAAAGTGAGCAAGAAAAGTGTCAAAATATACATGATGAATACACTTGTGCATAGAGTGTGTCTACGGGTAAGATTCTGGGTAAAAGATTTCTATGTATAATGAAAAGTTACACAATTTTCTACTTTCAGTATCAATTTATTATGGTTTTAAAGATCTCTGCTTGCTGTAATTCCCCAAAAATTTTCATTGCTAAGGGTACTTTCACACTTGCATTGATTTTCTTTTCCGGCACTGAGTTCCTCCTAGGGGCTCTATACCGGAAAAGAACTGATCAGTTCTATCCCCATGCATTCTGCATGGAAAGCAATCCGTTCAGGACGTCTTCAGTTCAGTCTTTTTGACTGTTCAGGACGGAGATAATACCGCAGAATGCTGCGGTTTTATCTCCGGCCAAAAAATATGTATTAGTGCCGGATTCCGGCATTTGGAATGCTGGATCCATCCTTCCAGTCTGCGCATGCGCACATGGGTAAAAATGTGAAAAAGAAACAGACTGATCCGTTCTTGCAATGCATTTGTAAGATGGATCAGGATCCTGATCAGTCTTAAAATGCAATCAGTTGGAGCACGGCAGGCAGTTCCGGCGATGGAAAGTAGCCTTACTTGGGTAGAAATGTGGTCTGGTCACGAATGGATGCTCAAGTCTACAGCTCATTCCACTGCTCTGATAGGGTCATCTCTGGCGTGTAACTCTGGCATGGTTGTTCTGGCAGACAAGTGGAGAATTGACTGGACGAAAAAAACGCAGCATGCAGCCTCTTGTGTCCGGCCAGTTCTCCGCTTGTCTGCCAGAATGCTTATGGATCTCCACCGGACCCCATTATTGTTAATGGGACCTGAGGACAATCCGTCCACATCTAGTAGTGCCAGATCCAGTAAATTCCAGCAGACTGTTCCGGAATGAAAGTAACCTTAGATGTTTCATGATGCAAAACCGTGCATGTTTTTTGTCATCCGGTTATGGGTTGCACGGTTTTGATCACATTTCCACTGCCTGACCCTGTCAAAGTGCAGAGGGCACAGCAGTTGCAGAGAGAGCAGAGTCTCTAAGTGTAATGGTAACGCCACCGTTGCTCCTAGAGGCTCATTTGCATATATTAAAACGTCATTTTTCTCAGCAATGCGGGCACATATGAACATAAATGACACCATCAACGGTCTCTGACTCAAGAGGTACACTCCTCAAATATATGAAATCACACAAACAAAAAGGAGTGCAACCACATCAATTTTCTAAGATTAAAAATAACATTTTATTTATATCTCAGTAAAACAACATATATTATTGTACAGAAATGTGTGTACGCAGGGACAAATCACAGTCATAAATCACCTTGTCAACAGACCCATAGCACTAATATTGCCAAGATATACCCCCTTACACTATACTATCTGGAAACTCCTAGCAAAATGGGTCACAATGAAGGGATATAAACTATGGCAATCAAATCAATTGCACGCATGCTTTCCATGTGAATATGTGACTCACTTGTACAGCTCTAATCACCGGGATTGACAAAGCCGAAAGGTGCACTACATGAATGTATAACATACCAGAATGCAGGGGCTGCGGGCAAGGTGAAGATACTCCTCAACGCGCGTTTCGCGTATAGTTTGCTTCCTCAGGAGGAGTTGACAATCAGGGGAAAGAGGACAGATTAAAAAGCGGCCGCTCACCAATCAAGCACTAGGCTTGCGATCATGTGATGCATCACATGACCCCCACGTCACTACAGCGGCGCATGGCCAATCTGCATCCGCCACGTCACTGAGCTTCCGCCCTTCCCCTGAGGCCGATAGAGGAGAGGGCGGACAAACTGATCGCCATCGCCTCCACCAAACCTACACTCGAGAGAAAGGGCCGAAGAGGACCGGCGGACCGAACTGCCACGCGCACACGTGACAATTACTAATCGCAGCAACGATGGTCACCCAAAACCTTTTTTGTATCCTTATGGATATGTTTGTACTGCTGCGATCTAACATCTTACCAATGGATGCATTTAAGGTCCTTAATAAATAATATTGCAGACATTACCATACTTTAAGGAAAAAAGTGCAAGTGCATATTATACTCTAAGCCATAGAGAGTTCATATCAATGTGTATACTCATGATTTATAGTTCATGACTCAAAAAACATAATTATCACATACAAATAAATATTACACCAAAGAAATTATTGTGAATAAACTAGTAGAACAAACAGAATAATTAATTTAAAGTGCTAATGCCATCTAACCCCATATTGTTGGTGCCTAATTATAATAATGTATATGTTACAAAAATCCTAATGATAATACAAAAATGTGCATATCTAAGACATATATAATATAAAAAATGCTGCAAATTTAATAAATATGTAAAAAAGGTCTCAATTTGAGGCCGAAAAGGACCTAATTCATTAAATGATGTATCAAAATCCAAATGACGGGCAGATCACGGGAAACATCAATATTCATGGTGAGTCGACAAACTAGAAAAATATAAGACAAATGTTAATATGCATATATACATATCATATGACAACAACAGATATTAAAAAATGGGTAAAAAAAAAATCCCATATCCACCCCCTAAAATGAAGTCACTGTTCAAAGGAAGGAGCCGAAACCAAAACTTTCATTTAATCCCTTCGGGGTCAGAGTTTTTAGTCTAAAAATCCATCTGGTCTCAATCTGGGCTAGGATTTTACTGTAATTGCCCCCTCTGATCCCCAGGTGTACTTTATCAATCCCTCTAAACCGCAGTCCGCTTGGATTGCTTGAGTGATGGATTTTTAAATGTTTGGGAAGAGTTTTCAGATCATTCAGATCTACAATCTCTTTGGCCTTTTCAATGTCCAGCACGTGTTCTCTTATTCTTTTGCGGAACTCCCTTGTAGTCAGACCAATGTAAATTTTATTACATGGGCAGGTAGCATAGTAGACGTGGCGGATGCAGATTGGCCATGCGCCGCTGTAGTGACGTGGGGGTCATGTGATGCATCACATGATCGCAAGCCTAGTGCTTGATTGGTGAGCGGCCGCTTTTTAATCTGTCCTCTTTCCCCTGATTGTCAACTCCTCCTGAGGAAGCAAACTATACGCGAAACGCGCGTTGAGGAGTATCTTCACCTTGCCCGCAGCCCCTGCATTCTGGTATGTTATACATTCATGTAGTGCACCTTTCGGCTTTGTCAATCCCGGTGATTAGAGCTGTACAAGTGAGTCACATATTCACATGGAAAGCATGCGTGCAATTGATTTGATTGCCATAGTTTATATCCCTTCATTGTGACCCATTTTGCTAGGAGTTTCCAGATAGTATAGTGTAAGGGGGTATATCTTGGCAATATTAGTGCTATGGGTCTGTTGACAAGGTGATTTATGACTGATTTGTCCCTGCGTACACACATTTCTGTACAATAATATATGTTGTTTTACTGAGATATAAATAAAATGTTATTTTTAATCTTAGAAAATTGATGTGGTTGCACATATGAACATGCGACCAACACAGATGCCTTCAGCTGCCAAGTGCACAAGTAACAGGTCAGCCAGTGTCATAGGTACAAAACTGCTGACAGATGCCCTTTAAGGTCACAGGAAAGGTGATAAATATCAGTCCAGCTTCTGGGACCTCCACGAATAAGGGATCCTAGAGTCCCCTGATTGAATGGATCATAAATTTCCTGTTTTGCTAATGCATCTTCTTTCTTTTTTTATATAGTGAAAACTACTTGGTGCGCTGGTCAAGTTCGGGCCTGCCGAAAGACATCGAGAGGCTGCACAATCTGCGAGCTGTTTTCACAGTAAGATATTCTTAGAGTTATTCCAGAGTAACTGATTTATTTGCTTAGAGGCCCTTGTAAGTCCTCAAGTAACCCAACTAGTGTACAAGAGTTGTGACTACTGGCATCTTTGTCATGGAAGAAGTTACTTTTTATGTTTATAGCAACATTTTTAACTGAAGGCAACCACTAAGTCTCAGTCTGCAATCTTCATCCCTTCATTCATTTTCAAGACCCTTTGATATTCAGTTTGCAACTTGCTCCTAGTTTTAGACTTTTCTCATGTGGTCGTCTCCCTCCTAGAAATACATGTCGGAAGTGAGGTCTGTGTGTCCAGTATGCTGCTGTCTTCCCTAATCGATGTCTGCATTCCGCAATTTTCACACTGTCTTTAGTACAAACGCCTATTGTCCTCAAAATGGACAAGAAGAGGACATATTCTATAAGTTGCGAAACGGCCACGTGGATGCGGACCGCATATAGATGACTTTCGTGTGCTGTCTGTATTTTTTGCCATCTGCAGAAAATGACGATAAGACGTCGACCAAAACTTTGGTCGTTTTCATGAAGCCTTATTCATGTGCTGATTTCACCCCCCCACCACACACACACAAACACCTCAAATGTTGAAATTGTTGGACTTAAATGTTTGGCTCCATTCCGCCTCCATTCCGCTTTGGAGGCGGACACTAGCGTTTTGGTGTTCGTCTGACAAAACTAAGCCAAACAAATCCGTTCTGGGACACAATGTAAGCCAATAGGGACTTATCCGTTTTCACTGACACAATCTGGCACAATAGAAAACGGATCCATCTCCTATTGACTTTCCATAGTGTTCAAGACTGATCCGTTTTCGGTATGTTAAAGATAATACAAACGGATCCGTTCTGAACGGATGCATGCGGTTGTATTATCTGAACAGATGCGTTTGTGCAGATCCATGACGGATCCGCACCAAACGCGAGTGTGAAAGTAGCCTAATTTACAGTGCCTTGCAAAAGTATTCACCCCCTTGACTTTGTTTTTTGACGTGTTCCTCCGTGCCTCACAACCTGGTATTAACATGGATTGTTTGAGGATTTTCATCATTTAATTTACAGAACATGCCCACAGATGCCCCCACAGCGGCGCGTCGCCCACAGATGCCCCCACAGCGGCGCGTCGCCCACAGATGCCCCCACAGCGGCGCGTCGCCCACAGATGCCCCCACAGCGGCGCGTCGCCCACAGATGCCCCCACAGCGGCGCGTCGCCCACAGATGCCCCCACAGCGGCGCGTCGCCCACAGACCACCATTACTTCAAATCCCACGAAAAGCACAACTTTTGGTTAAATATTTTTTTTCTTCTCATTTTCCTCCTCAAAAACCTAGGTGCGTCTTATAAAGCGAAAAATACGGTATATATTTTTCTCATTTCACTACATCAACTTAGACTATTGTGTTCTGATCCATCACATAAAATTCAGATTAACAAAACATTGAACTGAAGGCTGTAATGTAAAAGAAAAAACACGGAAAAAAGTCAAGGGGTGTGAATACTTTTGCAAGGTACTGTATCTCATGCAGTCAAAAATGAAAATGCCTGGTGCACAGTCATTGGTTTTGGGGGCCCTGTTCTATAGAGACTAAAAGACCCGCACTAAATATAATTTTTTTTTTGTTTTTTTTTTTTTTTTTGTTTCCCACGACAGCCCCTTTAAATGGGCTTGGGCTCCATCATTTGTATAACGACAGAGGACAATCCTCCTGTTGAGGGATAGTTTTCTAAAAAAGTGTTCAGTATTCACTTGACTTCCTTTTATTTTCCTCTCATTATTTCATGCAATATTTTTGTGCCGCAGGATCTTGGAAGCAAAGACCTGAAACGAGAAAAAATAAGCTTTGTGTGTCAGATAGTGAGGGTTGGACGGATGGAGCTGAGAGACAACAACACAAGAAAACTAACGTCGGGGCTTAGGAGACCATTTGGAGTCGCAGGTAATCATTTCAGTCCAGTTATATTCTATCATCAATTTGAAGTGGTTCTCCAGAACATTGTAAATCGTGCTAAAATGTTTTTTTATAGACTGGACTTAGTAATGTAAGAACCTATCGCAATGGCAGACCTATTTAGTGACACATAGCAGAAGTTCATTTCCTGTCCTGCTGTGCAGAAGCTTCGGGGTTCGTGGGTTTCGCAGTCAGTCGGGTCGCCTGTGTCATATTATCTGTCTTCAAACTTTAGCAGGAGATGCAGCTACTAGATATTGAAAGATCACACATTATGATATCCAGCATACTATTACAGCATTGGTTGCTTTGCAGTTAATGTAAATGGCACCAGAAAGGTGTGGCAGCATCTTATTACAGCACAGTGTGCTGCAATGGCCAAATTCTGAGGTAACACTTCTCCTGGCCATTTACCCCCTCAGATGGTGCAGTCATTAGCGACTGTGTTATTTAAGGGGTAACTGTCATATTTTTATTTTATTTGCTAGTTTATTAGAGCTTGGCATGTATACCTGAGTTAGTCTGTCAGTGATTGTCAAAGGATCTGTAATTACCTTATAATAACAGCTTTCATTAATGTCCTCTGTCCCTTTCTACTGCTCCCTTAAAAGACCATTGCTAGGGCTTGTCTGTCTTCCCTTTATAAACGGAAACAAGACAGAGGGGCGGTCCTTCACACTGCATGCCTGCATTAGGCTTCAGAGTGAGGAGGCGTGTCTCTCAGTAATCCAATCTGATTGGCTGGCAGGGAGCTGCTGGCTACAGCAAGTGTGTATGGGAATAGAGGGAAAGCAGTTTTAGAGGGGCCATCTTGAGATGGTCCTCATATTGTAAATGTTTAAACAGTCGTAACTAAGGGGAAAAACTCAAGAAAAACAGTGGTATGTGAAGAAACTAAAGATTGCTTTATGCATAATGCAAAAAAAAAATAGGGTTTAAAAAAAAACCGAAAACATGAGTTGCCCTTTAAATGACTGACTAGCTGCTTCACCCCTTGCAGCACAATTGTAAGGTGCTAAAGAAGGCCCTCAGGTATGTCATAGTCATTATGTAAAAAATGAAACTATAAAGCTCACAGAATTAATATTGCCACAAATATAACTAAGAAAAAATTACGGCTCATGGAATGAAAAAACAAAAAAATTGTGTCCTCAAGGCCTAAGGCTGTGTGCTGAAGCGCTTTAACAGGGTTTTACAGGAATTAAAGGGGATGGTGCAGGTTTTTTTATAGTGATGACCTATTGTCAGGATAGGACATCAATATCTGATCGGCAGGGGTCTGACTCCCGGCACCCCCACCTATCAGCTGTTTGAAGAGGAGGCGGTTCTCCATACGAGCTGCTTCCTCTTCATTCCACTGCCCGCCATCTCGGAAGCAAGTGCTTGTAATTACACTACACCGTGACTGCAATGGAGAGGATGCTTAGTGTGATGAAGAGGAAGCATCGCTCACACGGGGTGCCGCCTCCTCTTCAAACGGCTGATCGGCGGGGGTGCCGAGTGTGAGACCCCCCCGATCAGATTTTGATGACCTATCTCAGTGATTGCTAACCACCGGCACTTCAGCTGTGATGAAACTACAACTCCCAGCATACTCCATTCATTTCTGTAGAGTTCTGAGAACAGCCAAGCAAGTGTGCATCTTGGGAGTTGTAGTTTTACCACAGCTGGAGTGCCAGAGGTTAGCCATCACAGACCTATCCTATAAGTCATTAATAGCATAGAGCGAACTTGTGTTTCAAGTTCGGCGTACAAGGTTCAGGTTTGGGTTATCTAAGAATTCCGTTATGGATTCCGCTACCACGAACGATAAGCTATGGTCCGTGGTGGCGGAATCCATAACGGAATTAGATAACCCGAACCTTGTACACCGAACTTAAAACACAAGTTTGCTTATCCCTAGTCATTAATATAAAACCCTGCAAAACCCCTTTAGATATTGATGGCTTGTGCTCATTATAGGTCATCAATATCTGATAGTGGCGGTCTGACTACAGACATCTCCGCTGGACAGTGCCGGACTGAACACTGTGGCCTCTTCATACTATACCAAGCACAGTGCCATACCTTGTATAATGGCTTTGCTCGGTGTGATTCCATTTAGCTGAATTTAGCTGCACGAAGGCCATCTAATTGACGGACATGAAGTCATTGGCTGAGGAGCGGCTTCTTTCAGCTGCTGATTAGCGAGGGTGCTGGGAGTCTGACACCCACCGTTCAGATATTGATGAACTTTTCTTTGGATAGGTGCAAGTCCTAGAAATCCCTTAAGTAGTTACTATAATCCCTATCTATAAGTCCTATGGAGGCACATGTAATAGTAAAGAATGGGCCCTCATACTGGAAGCCCCTCTTTCAATACAGTGGAGAGCAGCTACATGGCAGACACATTAGTGCATTACGCAAGCAGCAAAAGCTTTGTAAATGAATCACTTTGGAACTGAACCTCTTATTTCTCTTTTCCGTATCATTGGGGGACACAGGCTTTGACCATGGGTATAGCTGTTATCACTAAGAGGTGGACACGAAGCACAAAAGTGTGAGCAGCTCCCTTCAGCTATACCCTTCCTACAGGGACTAAGCTAAATCTGTTTAAGCGTGTCTGTAGGAGGCAGACCTCCCTGCTTTGCAGGTCTGCTAATTTTCTTCCTCTCCTTTGGACGGTGCTGACAATGGACACAAGCCTCTTGGGTTGGGGGAGTGTTGGGAAATCTTTCCGTTCAAGGCGTGTGGTCACGCGAGGAGCACTCCCTCCCAAGCAACATTCTGGAATTGAGAGCGATTCATCTCTCTGCTGCATTGGACCGGGGATGTCACGTTCGAGTTCAATCTGACAACTCCACAGCTGTGGCGTACCTCAATCACCAGGGTGGCACCCGGAGCCTGGCAGCCATGGCGGACACAGCTCGGCGGAGAGCCATGTTCCGGCGCCGTCAGCAATTCACATCCATGGCGTCGACAACTGGATCGCCGACTTCCTCAGGCAGGAGCATCTCGATCTGTAGAATGGGCTCTTCACCTGCAAGTTTTTCTAGCCATCTGCGAGCCCTGGGGTCGGCCGGACGTGGATCTCGTGGTCTCCCGCTTCAACCACAAGGTTGAGAACTTTGTTGCGCGGTCCAGGGATCCCATGTCCCTGGCGTGCAACGCACTTGTGATTCCGTGGAGTCAGTTTGCGTTTCCTTATGTGTTCCCTCCTCTTCCTCATTCCGTGTCTCCTCTGGAAGATCGGGTCCGAAGGTTTGCCCATCATTCTCGTGTCCCCCGAAGTGGCACGCACCTCTAGTCACCCTCCTCGTCGACGAACCCTGGCGTCTTCCTCTTCCGGGTCTCCAAATTTAACGGCATGGCTATTGAAGCCGCCGTACTTAGGGCTCAGGGTTTCTCGGATGCTGTTGTCCATACCATGCCAGAAAGCAGTGGTCTTCACGAATCTACCACCAGCTGTCTCCGATTCGTTTTTTGTTGCCGCGACTCTTGTCTTTCCTGCAGTCGGGCATGGACTTGCGGCTGGCTCTCGGCTCCCTCAAAGGGCAAGTTTCGGCTCTTTCCATTCTTTTTCAACGGATCTTGGCTTTCTGCGGTTTAGACTTTGGGATCTTAATCTAGTGCTCAGTGCTCTCCAGTCTTCACTGTTTGAGCTTTTGCAGCAAGTGTAGCTTCGCTTCCTGTCCTACAAGGTGGGCTTTTTGGTGGCAATCACTTTCGTAGGGCATCGGAACTCAAGGCTCTTTACTGTCGGTCGCCCCTTCCTGAACCTCAATCAGGACAAAGTAGTCCTTCGCCCTGTTTAGTCCTTCCAAAGGTTGTTTCGGAATTCCATCTCAATGAAGAGATCAATCTCCCTTCATTTTGTCCTGACCCGTCTCATCCTCGTGAGCAGTCGCTCCACACTCTGGATGTATTCCCGGCGGACGTATTCCCTGTTAGTCATTCCAGAGGGGCCATGAGGAGGGCTGGCTGCGTCTAAAACTTCCATTTTTCCTGATGGATTTGTTTGGCCATTGTGGAAGCATACCGAGTCAGTGACTGGACCCCACCCTTCCTGGTGACTGCTCATTCTGCTCGGGCAGTGGGGGCCTCTTGGGCAGTGTATCATGGGGCTTCGGCCAGGTGTGCAAGGCGGCTACCTGGTTGTCTTTGCACACCTTTTCCAAATTTTACAGAGTACACTCCTTTGCATCTTCTGACGCTTCTTTGGGGCGTAGAGTTTTGCAGACAGCGGTTCTCTGATTGGCTGGAGGGTTCTTGTTTATGCCCACCCTTGGGACTGCTCTGTAACGTCCCCTGGTCAAGCCTGTGTCCCCCAATGATAAGGATGAAAAGAACTATATTTTTCTACTTACCCTAAAATCTGTTTCTCTTCCGTTCATTGGGGCACACAGCTCCAACCCGTTCTCTCTTTTACGGGCCTTTTCTGGCCTGCGTGGTTCTGGGTTTCGACATAGTTTGGTTTTCCTGTTTTTGTCTTGCTTCTCCTACTGCTTTTGTACTAACTGATTTAGCTTAGGGATATAGCTGAAGCAAGGAGCTCACACTTTTGTGCTTAGCGTCCGCCTCCTAGTGGCAACAGCCTCCATGGTCAAAGCCTGTGTCCCCCAATGAACGGAAGAGAAACAGATTTTACGATAAGTGCAAAAAATCTAGTTTTCATCTATCCAGATGTAATGGAAATTCTGCGGGATAAACATGGTTTTATGTAGTACAGGTTAATTAAATTCACTTGCATATTCCATTATCGATGGAGACGTAATTGGCGCAGCATTGGCTATTTACGATATAAATGGATGCTCGTCTCCAAGAAAATGTGGTTCAGCCATGGAGACGTGATGTCACACGTGTAATTAATTTTAATTCAGACTGGCTTTTATATACATTGTTGCAATGAGAAGTGCTTACATTTGTTTGTGGAGGTGTCGCTGTGTGGGGAAGGTTATGTGGCAGACGATTTACCATACATCTCGGCGGCTGAAATTAGAGTGGCGACAGATGCGAGATAAAGCTTGAATATAGATTTTTTTTTTCTGTACATTCCATTAAATCATTGCATCCATTAAAACACCCGCACAACGCCATCCGCTCTGTTAATTTTATGTCTCTCTGCTTTCAGTAATGGATGTGACTGACATAATTACGGGGAAAGTTGACGACGAGGACAAACAACACTTTATACCTTTTCAGCCGTAAGTAGCATTACACAGAATTCTAATGATAACGTCCTTTCTGTAACTCTTGTCTACTCCCGTGCAGTATGTGACATGGGTCTGTATCCTAATCTCTACTACATAGAGGAATCCATCTTGTATTCAGATGTATATGATAAAGAATAGGTATAATGATTAGTGGGTGTGGAGCAACTGTGTCAACCACCCGGTTTGTCTCTGGGCCAAGCCTAAAGGTGTTATCCTTAAAGTTTCCCTAGTATTCACCATTTAACCCCTCTGTAGGGATTTGTACTTCGCTGAAGGGGATCCACCAGGCCACTACCTCCTGGTATAGTTTTGGTGTGGTTGACAGTGACCCACTGGGCTCAGTCAAAACTCTTACTACGTAACAGGCCGAAGTTGGGGCAGGCAGAGTTTGTGCATATCCGACAAATTCCCCTGGTATTCACCCTTTAACCCCCTGTGCAAGGAACTGGACTTTGCTGCAGCGGAACCACAAGGCTGCTACCTTATGGGGTAGTTTTGTTGTGGTTAACAGCTGACCCAAGAGGGTCAGGCAGTACTTGTAGTCAGTTACAGGCCGAGGTCGGGGCAGGCAGAGTTCGTTCAAATCTGGCCAACGGTCCAAAAGTCAGGACAGACAGTACAGGGTCAGTACAGTGAACTGGCACAGGTGAGGCGGCAGAGGGTCTGAATCTGGTAATAAAGCATAAGTTGGTACAGGGGCAGACAAGCAGATTGTAGAACCTTTGCTGGATGTAACAAGCTAGTAAACTTATTGCTCAGGCAGTGAGTGAGACAAAAACAGCACAGCATATATAGCAGATTAGAAGCAGCTGAACAGAGATCGAAAGGAGGATTAAACCTTGCAATACTGCAAAATGAGGTGAGGTTCAATGAAGAATATATCCAGTAGACACACAGGCACCTGGACCTGCTATTGGAGTGCTGGATCTGCGTCAGATCTCCGACATAACAATAAGTTTACTTTTCAAGAGGCTTTAAATCTGGGACATGACGTATGCTGGACTTGTCTAATATAGTGCCGTTTGGCTTGGATTTTGCTTATTTTTTAAGCAGATGATGCAGTTTATTTAAGCCGCAGACTCTCACAAGAAATGAGAAATGTAAAAGAAGGCTTTGGCTCAAATAACTGCATCAATATTTGCATGTGGGTCTGCAGTCTCAAAGGGGTCTTCCAGTAGTATTAACAAGGCCCTGGCCTGCATCGCCTCCTGGAAGAGTCACCTTTGGCAGTACTCTAAACACACTGACTCCAGGTTACACAATTTAACTGTTGAAGTTTGAAAGAGACTAGAATCCCCTTTCTGGTGTCATCAGGCTGCTTCTCTGTCCATCCCCTATGCTTCGCACTGCAGCTCTGCTACTACCTATATTGGATGTTGTGTATAAATACTGTAGGTCAGTGCATTTTTAGCTGATTTTTGTTAAAGCAGAATTATTAAATATTTGCATCCAAACCATAAGGACTATCAGATAAACACTTCACCTACTGTATATACTCAGATGAGCGACCCTCGGGCGGGGGTAGGGAAGCCTGCAGCTCTGCTTGGTTACAATGTTTTATACAGTTCTTTACAGCACACCTTTGGTCCTTGCCATAAAACTGCATGCACATGTGTGACCCCACCACCCATCTTTCTCACAGATTGTGGTGACTGTGTGTGAAGCCTGTGGATTGTTACCGCCGCCCTGTGTGAATAATTCACACTGACGGCTGTTCTCTGGTCTTACATAAGAAACAATAGCGAGTCATTGCTGCACATTAATTAGGGCTGACCGCCTCTGCTTGGCCCACTCCGACCTCACTGATAATGGTTTCTGCAGAGATTTACCTTTTATGACACGTGTGCACATGTGTTGCATGTACAGTTTGTCCTCTATCAGTGCGTGGGAGCAGGAGATCTGACGTCAGAATCCAGGTCGGAGGCCGCACCGTTCTCCTCGGCTATGTTCTCTTTTTTTATGTGCCGGGCCATCATTGAGTCAGGTTCTTTTATGTGATGATCTTCCCTGTTAATGCTAGCCTCATAGCTTCCATTTATCACTGAGCCTTGATAGTTGTGACAGACGTGTTTTTTCTTTTTCTTCTTTTATTGGACCTTTTATAGACTCATTGACCCTAAAGGGGTTGTCTCAATCACTCATGTAGAGAACGTTAATACAAGGCAATTACTAATGTATTGTGATTGTCCATATTGCCTCCTTTGCTGGATGGATTAATTTTTTCATCACATTATACACTGCTCATATTCATGATTACGACCACCCTGCAATCCATCAGCGGTGCTCATGCTTGCACACTATAGGAAAAAGTACCAGCCTATGCACACTTCCATGGTACCAGCCACTAGAGAGGCCAGTGCCTTTTCCTATAGTGTGCAGGCACGACCACTGCTGCTGGATTGAAAGGTGGTCATAACCATGGAAACGAGCAGTGTATAATGTGATGGAAAAATCAATCCAGCCAGCAAAGGCGGCAATATGGAGAATCACAATATATTAGTAAGAGCCTTGTATTAACTTTCTAAATGCCATTTGCTGAAGTTAGAGACAACCCCTTTAAAGGGTTATTCTCATTCCAGACTCGTGCCATAAATGTCTGATAGATACAGGTCTTCTTAGCGCGTCCAGTCTCACCCTGATCTGCTGCAAATGTGGCCACATTTATGGCATATCCTGTGCACCAATGTCTAAGATAAGAACATCTCTTTTAAAGGGGTTTTCAAGGGACAAATGATAAAAATAACAAACGTTTTAATTGCCTCTACTTATTCCCACCACCACTGCTGTTTCGGGGACTTATTCCCACCACCACTGCTGTTTCGGTGACGTTACGGCCCCCACTGCTCTCCACTTCTGGTCTCGGCTCAAGACACCGGATACTCAAAAAAAAGTCCCACTGAGTAAAGGGCAATGACTGGCCGAGCAGGCTTCTCCTAACATGGATCTGGATCTAGCCATTCTATGATTAAAGGGAAATTCAGAGCAGATAATACAATTCTTGAAAATGAACCCAGCTAGAGTCAGTAAACATACACCAGTCCCCCCCACACCTGTTGTAAGGGTTAATTAGGCCACCTGTGCATTCCGCGTGGATTTCTGTGCATTACTGCACCTTACTTGCGGATTTGATGTGGTTTTACTGCAGATCTCTTGCATTGAAAAACCGCACAAAAGAACTGCACAAACATTTGACTTGCTGCAGACTTGAAAATACGCTCGGCAGGTCTCCTTACTGCTGGTGATATCTCTCAAAATCCAGGACCCCCTCAGCAAATCCCAACTATCACCTCCATGTCGCGCTACAAAATCACCCCCCCAACAGACCTATCTATCATGATCAATGGCTGCGCACTCTCCCCAGTCAACAAAGCCCGCTGCCTTGGAGTGACCTTGGATTCTGCCCTTTCCTTCCGACCGCACATCCAAACTCTTTCCACCACCTGCCGCCTCCAACTCAAAAACATCTCCCGCATCCGTGCTTTCCTTAACTTTGAATCTGCGAAAATGCTTGTACATGCCCTCATCATCTCCCGCCTAGACTACTGCAACATTCTTCTGTGGCCTTCCATCTAGCACTCTCGCACCCCTCCAATCTATCCTCAACTCTGCTGCCCAACTAATCCACCTCTCACCCTACTACTCCTCTGCCTCTCCCCTCTGCCAATCCCTTCACTGGCTCCCCATTGCCCAACGAATTCACTTCAAAGTAAAATACATACAAGGCCGTCCGTAACCTGTCCCCTCCCTACATCTCTGAGCTACTTTCCCGATACACCCCCACACGCACTCTCCGATCCTCACAGGACCTCGTTCTCTCCTCTTCTCTTGTCTCTTCCCACAATCAACTCCAAGATTTCTCCCGTGCATACCCCACACTCTGGAACTCGCTACCCCAACATATCAGACTCTCACCTATAGTGGAATCCTTCAAAAGAAACCTGAAAACCCACTTCTTCAGACAAGCCTACAACCAGTGACCCTGCTGCCTCTATACCGCCATGACCAGCTTCACCCGCACCTCCTGTGTCCTTCTCCCATACCATGTAGATTGTAAGCCCTCACGGGCAGGACCCTCTCTCCTTCTGTACCAGTCTGTAACTCATCTTGTTTATGATTAGTGCAATTGTCTGTATTATGTATGTGCACCGCTTATCATATGTACAGTGCTATGGAATGAATGGCGCTTTAATAATAAATAATAATTATTATTATTTCCGCAAAGAACGAAAAAGCAAAGTGTACATAAGATTAGTAAAGTCTAGATTTCTTGCTGGTACTATATATTCGGCTGCATTCACATGACTGTGGTGCCACCATTCCCGTGTTGCAGACCACAAACCACAGGTGCTCAAAACACCGGCATCAGTCATTTGAACTTTGCATCATGGTGCATTGACTTCCATGGGTCCGTGATCTCCAAGATGCGGCGAAAGATAGGACATGTCCTTTCTTTTGCGGCGCGGAAGCACGGACCCGGAAACGCACAGAAGCGGACCCCTTGAAGTCAATGTGTCCGCACCGTGCAGAGTTCAACTGACCGGTGCCCTTGTTTTGCGGAACTGCGGTTTGCGGTCCACAAGATGGGTACGGCGGCACCACGGTTGTGTGAATGCAGCTTTACGCTACGTTTTTTCCACGCGAGAATCTGAGAGATAAACCTGCAGGTAGCCTAATGCGGTCCCTCCTCATTGTGTCTGTGACACCTGAAAGTAGGTTTGTATCTCGGCCGCCTTTGTTTGGTTTTATCTGGTACGAATTATCATATAATCAGGTTTTCCATATTGTCTTCTGGATTCCTTCATCTTTTATACTTCCAGTGTTACCTTCCGTGTTTTTATGGGCAGGTTTTTATAGCTACAGGTGAGCGGTTTCTCTCTGTGTCCGTATCCCCCCTGTGTGTAGCTGTGAATTGTAGAATTTGTATTCTGCATCATAAATAAAACATTCCTGTAACAACGCTGAATGCTTGTCTCTTCCCCCATCACCCTCTGCACACTCACCACCATAGGCAACCCCGGCCTTCATCTTGAAAACCCTGATTTCTGGGCAGTAGATTGTACCATGTAAAGCCGGATCTGCTGCCCAAAAACATTGAATCTGCATGGCGACAAGCATTCGCTCATCCACACATAGCGGAGGTTATTGCTGGATGTAAATGCAGCTCTCACCTCCGCTCACGGTCAGGCACAGTCGTCACGTATAGAAAGACCTTAAGACTCTGAAAGACATCATCACCATGACGGGTCAGAGCATCCCCTGGCTCTCCTGTCGGTGACTCATGCATTAGACAGGGCCTTGAGGAGGAAGTGCATGATTATACCCCGTACGCTGTCCAAGCCCAATATATCACTTTTGCCCTCCGAGTCCTGATTCCGTGGCAGAAGCGCCGCATGTTAGGAAGCAATATGAGATGTGATTTCATGAGGTGGGTACAATCATTTATGGTAACTGGAAGCCATTAGTAAAGCTGTCGTGAATGATAGATAAGCCTGAGCGGTGCAGCAGATTTATTTAGTTAGAGTTGAATATTTTAATGGTCATAAGACAAAATCTTCAGAATCATTAGGCTAGGAGGGAAATATGTTATTTAACCCCTCACTGCCTGGATAGATGTGCTGTGTATATAAAAGCATCTGCTATTGTATTTCTCTTAGAATAATGGGATTTGGCTATACAAAATCTTGAGTCATCTCTTTTTAAAGGCTATAGAAATCTTTGTATTGATTTTTTTATTTTAATTGCTGGTTTGCTTCCTCAATGCACAATAAAGCAAATTAAGCAACTAATTATTCTTCCTTAAAAGTTTTCTACTTTGCTCCTGCAGAGTGTGTGTACAGCCTTCACCTCTAACCTGTTTGTCAGAGCTCCGTGTCTGGCTCTCTTTGCTCTCCCCCTCCCCTCTGTTAGGCTACATTAAGGGCTCATACACACAAACGTTCTTTGCGTTCCGTATACGGAATCATTTATTTCAATGGGTCCGCAAAAGACGCGGACAGCACTGTGTGTGCTGTCCGCATCCGTTGCTCCGTTCCGTGGGCCCGCAAAAATTGAGTCCAGTCCTATTCTTGTCCGTTTTGTGGGCAAGAATAGGCATTTCTATAATGGGCCTCCTGTTCCGTTCCGCAAATTGCAGAAGGCACACAGACAGCATCCGTTTTTTGCGGATCCGCAATTTGCGAACCGGTGCGGTCATGAGCATGAGCCCTAACACGCCAATTTTGCTGAAGGGGTGGGGACCCATTAATTTCAATGAGACTGCCCAAGACGCAGTCTTCACACCATAGTTCCATTCCGCTGCCCCCCAAAATATATAGAGCATGTCCTATTCATGTCCGCAATCATGGACAAGAATAGCCATTTTCTATATAGCGCCGGCCCTATCCGTTTTGCAAAATGCGGAATGCCCACAGCCGGTTATCCATGTTTAGTAATTTGGGGACTACAAAACACAGCACAGGTCGTATGAATGTCCCCTAAGGCCCCTTTCACACGGGCGAGTATTCCGCGCGGATGCGATGCGTGAGTTGAACTCATTGCACCCGCACTGAATCCCGACCCATTAATTTCTATGGGGCTGTTCACATGAGCGGTGATTTTCACGCATCACTTGTGCGTTGCGTGAAAATCGCAGCATGCTCTATTTTGTGCGTTTTTCACGTAACGCAGGCCCCATAGAAATGAATGGGGTTGCATGAAAATCGCAAGCATCCGCAAGCAAGTGCGGATGCTGTGCGATTTTTCACGCATGGTTGCTAGGAGAGGATCGGGATGGAGACCCGATCATTAATATTTTCCCTTAAAACATGGTTATAAGGGAAAATAATAGCATTCTGAATACATAATGCATAGTAAAATAGCGCTGGAGGGGTTAAAAAAATAAAATAAAAAATTTTACTCACCTTAGTCCACTTGATCGCGCTGCCCGGCATCTCGTCTGTCTCCTTGGCTGAACAGGACCTGTGGTGACGTCACTCCGGTCATCACATGTTCCATCACATGATCTTTTACCATGGTGATGGACCATGTGATGACCGGAGTGATGTCACCACAGGTCCTGTTCCTGAAATGAATGCTCACCACAGGTCCTGTTCAGCAAAGGAGACAGACGAGATGCTGGGCTACGCGATCAAGTGGACTAAGGTGAGTTAAATCATTTAAAAAAAAAATTTAACCCCTCCAGCGCTATTTTACTATGCATTCTGTATTCAGAATGCTATTATTTTCCCTTCTAACCATGTTACAAGGGAAAATAATACAATCTTCAGAACATCAATCCTAAGCCCGAACTTCTGTGAAGAAGTTCGGGTTTGGGTACCAAACATGCGCGATTTTTCTCACGCGCGTGCAAAACGCATTACAATGTTTTGCACTCGCGCGGAAAAATCGCTGGTGTTCCCGCAACGCACCCGCACATTTTCCCACAACGTCTGTCTGAAAGAGGCCTTAGTGTTAGAGATGGTAACAGGGAGGGAGAGCAGGCTGTGCACGGCAGAAGCATGTGGAGGGCAGGAGAGGATCCAAGAAGGCCAGCTTACAAAGGCTGTAGATACAGAGAAAAGCGTATACAAGGCATTCTGCAGGGGGAAGACAGCAGCTTCCTAGACACACAGATCCAGCATGTGTTACTGGGAGGGACATGTCCACCTGAGAAACTGTTTAATCAGGGGGTCTGAAAATGAATGAAGGGAAGTAGATTGCAGAGCTCTATACCCGAAAGAAGCCTTTATGGGTGAAACTGCGTTGGGAGGAGGACGCTGCTGCATTGGTCGGTAATCCACATGTGTCTGCCTGTTGCCATTTTAGCACTTATTCACACAAGGTAATGTAATCCACATTAGTGTTGGGTGCTTTTATTATATTGGCATTGGGACATGTGGATTGGACTTGGCTGATGGGGCAGCGCCCTCTCTGATATATTCATTGCTGTTATATTGATACTTATGTGGGTTTTCATGATTTTATCTTTATTATTTAATTAATAAAGTTAATTTTGTTTATATATTGAGTGGAGGCATTGTTTCTATTGGGTGGGTTTTAGTATATGCAGGTATACATTTTGGGTTGGTTTGTATCCCGGTTCAGTATTAGGTGTGCAGTGTATCATTAGGTTGAATTGTTACCTGTAGTGTAAAACATCACTCATTTATTTATTTTTTTATTATTGCATTGTACTCATTTGGGCCTAAAAATCTTCAATGTTCAACCGTTTTTACAGCTTTCAGCTTCAGGGCGTTTGCAGACTAACAAGTTCTCCTCTTTACACTGAATCCGTCAGAGAACTACTCGAAGAATTCCATCTGTACGCCTTATCTCCCAACTTCTGACAGCTCATAAACGCTCATCAAACGGATAAGAGTTTAGCTACAATGACTGTTTATGAGCTGTCGAGTTAAGGGCTGGTCTGCAAATGCACTTAAAGTGAAAGCTGTAGAGAAAAAAACTGTTGAAAATAGAAAAAAGAGATTTAGAGCAAAATTTGTAAAATTCAATATTAAAAAATGTCCCCAAAGATGTTCGTAGCTTCAAGAGTCGTCTTGGTCTGTTACCCACTGAAATATAACTTAGTTTCTTTAAGTGCACCTAAATTGGCTACATTTTATTAAAGAAAATTGTAAATGTGCTATAAAAGAATATTTCTAATATACTTTAAAGGGGTTTCCGAGACTTTGATACTGTTGACCTATCCTCTGGACCCGGGACCCCCGCCAATCAGCTGTTTGAGAAGACAACGGCTCTCGCAGTGCCTTCTCTCCGCTTTTCCTAGGCCACTGAGGACACGTTTATTGGTCACGTTGCAACTGGTACTATAAACTGTACAGCGCTGTCAGAAGGCCGTGGTGCTAACAGGTACACACCAGTCCCTTCTCAAACAGCTGATCGGCGGATGTTGGACCCCCACCGATCAGATACTGATGACCTATCTAGAGAGTAGGACATTAGTATATAAGTCTTGGAAAACCCTTTTAATAACTCTGCTCTGCTAATAGCCAGCACCGATGTGCAGCAGGCTCAAGGCAGGTGCTCAGATACATAACCGCTCTGCCTGTGCCCGCTGTGCTAAAGCCTGACAGCCCATCTGTGCCAGGATTTAGCAGCGCAGGAGTGCTATAGACAGGAGCAGCGATGCTCCAGCCTGTATAGTGCCGAGTGCGGTCCAAGGGGAATCCATACTCCAATACACTGCCGTGTACGGATCGCAAAGTGCCATGGCATCTGAACCTCAGTTGTCTGTTTCACGTGACTGTATATTGCATACTGTATATCTGTGTCCGCATCCATTCAGCAATGTGGACCCATTCATTTCAGTGGGGCCACAAAAGATGCAGGCAGCTTACCGCATGATTTCCACACCCGTACTTCTGATAGAGCATGTCTAAGAATAGGCATTTCTATCATAGGGCTGGCTGTTCCGTGCTGCAAAATGCGGAACACACAGCCGGTATACATGTTTTGCAGATCTACAATTTGCGGACTGCGAAAACGGATATGGTCATCTGAATGAGCCCTAAGTCTATATAAAGTGATGTCTTGTTACAATCCACATCTCTCTCTCATGTTCCCTTTGCATTGAGTCTCTGTGATCTCTTCCTTTCCGACTAGTTTCTGAAAAGTTCCCATGTCGATTCCTCAATGTTTTCTTAAAGTCCATCAGTAAAGGTGACCATACACACCTCTGTAAAAAAAAAAAAAAGGAATCTGATCCTCTTGTGAAGACATGTTTCCAAATATATGGACAGTGTGAACCAAATTGTGTATGGCTCAGTTGGCGGAACAATCGTTCATTTACACTTTTTTTTTTTTTTTTTTTTTTGTGATACCCCTATCTAATGTGTATGGCCACCTTAAGGACTTTACCATGTGCCTCGTCTGCGGCGACTCTCACAAACACTCCTTAGGGTACTTTCACACTAGCATTATTCTTTTCCATAGAGTTCCGTCCTAGGGGCTCTATAACGGAAAATAACTGATAGTTTTATCCTAATGCATTCTGAATGGAGAGCATTTTGTTCAGGATGTCTTCAGTTCAGTCTTTTTGAGTTTTCAGGACGGAGATAATACTGCAGCATGCTGCGGTTTTATCTCCGTCCAAAATTCGGGAACACTTGCCTGAATGGCGCATCCGGCCCGAGTGTTCCTGGGAAAACTGATCTGTTCCAGATGACACCGGAGAGATGGATCCGGCATTACAATGCATTTGTCAGACGTATCAGGATCCTGATCCGTGTGACAAATGCCATCAGTTTGTATACGTTTTGACGTCTCCGGCAGGCAGTTCCGGCGACTGAACTGCCTGCCGGAACCCTCTGCCGCAAGTGTGAAAGTACCCATAGGTGTTTAAAGTCCTAAACTTGATTTTATTTCTTCTGTGTTAAATACCTGATCACTGACCTTTCCATCTCTCTCTTGTCATCTCATTTCCGTTCTGTGTCTGTTGTGAACTAATACGACACTTTTGTGCCATCTCTGCTATGACCTTGTCCATTCCCTTGTTTCCGTGCTCTCTGGTTTTCTGTGACCCTATGTTCCCTGTGATGGTGTCCGTAATGTGCACACTCCAGGCTAGCATTGGATGACGTCATCCGACACAAGCAGCTCAACCTATCATCCCGTTTTTCTCCCAGGGTGGCAGGGGAGAATGATTTTCTTCAGACTGTTATAAACAAAGTGATTGCTGCCAAGGAAGTTAACCACAAAGGTCAAGGTATGTACTTTCATGAACTGTTAACACCGGGAGCTGGGGTAATTAAAGTATCATGGTGAGCGCAGAGTTTATTATAATTAAAATAAATGACTGAACTCTAGGCCGGGGGGACTATAGTTTCTCACCGCTAAGGGATACACACGTCCAGGAGGTCTCTGAGAAGAAATCTCATAGTCATAGAAATAACTGAGATTTTGTTCTTTTATGCGAATAAAATTCCTGCAATTACTAGGAAACCTGTTTTAGTAATGTTGGTGGTCGCTACCCTAAGGCCTCTTTCACATGGATGTCATGTTTTTTGCCCGGATAAGATGCGGGTGCGTTGCGGGAAAATGCGCGATTTTTTCGCGAGAGTGAAAAACATTGTAATGCGTTTTGCACGCGCGTGAGAAACATCTGCATATTTGGTACCCAAACCTGAACTTCACAGAAGTTCGGGTTTGGGTTAGGTGTTCTGTAGATTACTATTATTTTCCCTTATAACCATGTTATAAGGGAAAATAATACATTCTTAATACAGAATGCATAGTACAATAGGGCTGGAGTGGTTAAAAAAAATTAAAAATAATTTAACTCACCTTAAGCCACTTGATCGCGCAGCCCGGCTTCTCTTCTGTCTTCTTTCTTCAGGACCTGGGTAAAGGATCTGTGGTGACTTCACTGCGCTCATCACATGGTCCGTCTCATGTTCTTCTACCATGGTGATGGGTCATGTGACGGACCATGTGATGAGCGCAGTGACGTCATCACAAGTCCTTTACCCAGGTCCTGAAGAAAGAAGACAGAAGAGAAGCCTGGCTGCGCGATCAAGTGGATTAAGGTGAGTTAAATTATTTTTTTTAACCCCTCCAGCCCTATTGTATTATGCATTCTGTATTAAGAATGCTATTTTCCCTTATAACCATGTTATAAGGAAAAATAATAATGATCGGGTCTCCACCCCGATCGTCTCCTAGCAACCGTGCGTGAAAATCGCACCGCATCCGCACTTTCTTGCGGATGCTTGCCATTTTCACGCAGTCCCATTCACTTCTATGGGGCCTGTGTTGCATGAAAAACGCACAAAATAGAGCTTGCTGCGATTTTCACGCAATGCACAAGTGATGCGTGAAAATCACCGCTCATGTGCACAGCCCCATAGAAATGAATGGGTCCGGATTCAGTGCGTTCACCTCCCGCATTGCACCCGTGCAGAAAACTTGCCCGTGTGAAAGGGGCCTAAGAAGTGACTCCCTAAGCAGCGACTGTTAGCGGATATGAGGTGGTGACGGCACATGCCGTCAGGTATGGGGAATCTGAATGAACTGTTTCAAACTTACTAAGAAGTCTTAACGCTCTCAAAAAGAAAAACAATATAAAATGTTGTAATTTGTTGCCTTTTAATGGCTAACTGAAATACATGATGTTATAAGGCAATCTTTCGTGACTCTGAGGTCCCTTCTTCAGGCCAGAAATGAAAAGATCTCTAAAGAAACATGGATAGATACAGGAAAGAGGTGGTGTAATACATTGCAAAACCCTAACAAACAGAGGAATGATCTTGGAGAAAGAGTCCTTTAAGGGGTTCTGCAGTTTGTTTGTTTTTTCCACTGATGATCTATCCTCTGGATAGATTATCAGCATCTGTTTGGCGGGGGTTCGACACCCGGGACCTCCGCCGATCAGCTGTTTGAGAAGACAGCGGTGCTACAGGAGTGCTGCAGCCTTCTGTTTCCCTCAGGCCCGGTGATGTCATGACTAGTATCACTGGCCTGGGCGGGGCTAAGCTCCATTCATGTGAATGGGGTTTAGCCCCGCCCAGACTACGGTTACTAGTCATGACGTCACTGGGCCTGAGGGTAACGGAGAGAAGGCCGCGGTGCTCCTGTTGCGCTGCTGCCTTCTCAAACAGCTGATCTGTGTGGGTCCTTGCTGCCGATGATCAGTTAAAAAGAACTACAGAACCCCTTTAATTAGTTTTAGTGATAAGCTGTGTGAAATTTTGCCTCTGAGTTTAGAGAGGGGACGACCCCTCTATATCCATGTTTCTTTAGAGATCTTTTCATTTCTGGCCTGAAGAAGGGACCTCAGAGCCTCGAACGCTTGCCTTATAACATCATTCATTTTAGTCAGCCATTAAAAGGTATCAAATCACAATATTTTATATGGTTTCTCTTTTTGAGAGCGTTAAGACTTCTTACTACTGGCGAACACAGTACTAAACCTTTTTCTTTTTAACTTTCTAAGAACATGGGCATTTGAGGACCTTTAAAGCGGCCATACAACCACTTGATAAAATTAATTTGTGCATAGTCCTCATTATCCAAAAAGGAATATTTTTTACCCTTCCGATTTAATTGAACAGGTATTATTAGAGGCTTGTCTATTAAACGAGTTGTAGGGGTTTTAACCAGTCCTTTTATAGCAATTCTAAGCTAATAGAGGTGGGGTGTATTTCGGGGACTCCCCTAGGTAAAGCAGAAAGTCCTGTCCAGTGCAGCGCTTTATGAATGGACTTCATGGATGACCATTGATTGAAATGGGTGCCTTGTTTTCCCCTGCCATGGGGCTGCAAACTATCAATGTGAATTACCCCCTCCCACCAGCAAAGCTTACTGAGCTGATCGTAGATCAGTAGACTGACGTCTATAAAACATACAACTAGAATTCAATTCTCACAAGTAACTGTCGGGGAACCCCTGATAGTCAGAGATCACATTGTCTAATGAGGTTGAATAGTATAGGACCAACACCGCTGTCCGCTAATTAGTTCTACTGAAGTGCTATGGTGATTCACAAGAGCGTGTAACCCTTCCTTCTTCTCCCTGCAGGTCTGTGGGTAACAATGAAGCTGCTGCCTGGGGACATTCATCAGATTCGAAAGGAATTTCCTCATCTCGTGGATAGATCTACAGCCGTTGCACGAAAAATGGGATTCCCTGAGATAATCATGCCAGGTGTGCAGTGCTACAATGATGGGGGTTAATAGGAAAAGGCAGTACATTTCACAGCTTCTAATGTTGTGGCAGTTAGAACTAAAGGGGTTTTCCTGGACAGAAAAATGTATGTAAATATCTACTTGACGCTCCCCTGGTCCCCGCCCCGCAGGTCTCCACTTTATGGTTCCTTTCTACACACCAGAAGTTACCTCTTAGCCGATCACTGGTGTCCGCAGTTTTGCGCATTAAATGCTAGCGTCACTGCTGAGGCTGCAGCAGTCTCAATGCTGCGAAATAAAGAAAGATCGTCGTGAACTATCTGCGCTGGAGTGGTGGGGGATTTAACAGGATATGGGCACATTCACACAACCATAGTGTTTTGGTGTCTTCAAATTGTGGATTTGCAAAACACAGATACCGGCCCGTGTGCGTTCCACAATTTGCGGACCGCACATGGCCGCTGCTATGAGAGAAAATGCCTATTCTTGTCCGCAATTGCAGACAAGAATAGGGCACGAGCTTTCTTTTTTGCAGGGCTACGCATGCGGACAGCACACAATGTGCTGTCCGCATCTTTTGCTGTCCCATTGAAATGAATGGGTCCACACCTGTTACACAAAACTGTGTAATGGATGCAGACTCATACGGTCGTGTGAATGAGCCCTAATGGTTCTTATTTTGTGGTATTGCATTCTGTTGTGTTCGTTTATAAAACTCCAGGATAACTCCCGTTAACCCCTTAATGCAAAACTCTGTGCATGTACGGCGGGGGAAGCTGTGCCAGAGCGCCCGCCCGATCACTGCAGGGGCCCGGCAGTCCCTGATAGATGCCGGCGGATTAACCCCTTCTATGCCGCGGTCAGAGCTGACCGCGACATAGAAGGGGTTTGCTGCGGGTGAGGGAGCACATTGGGTCCCCACGCTGCTGTGGCGGGGACCCGATGGGTGACAAGGCAGCCAGATGCCATGCAGAGGCTGCCCAATGCCCTGCACGGCACTGGACCTGCCTTCTACGGGTGCCCAGGAGATCCATCCTCAGGCTGCGTCTCCTAGGCAACCTGTAAGTGTATCAGTGTAATACACTAACCGGCAATGCATTGCAGAGGGTATCAGACCCCCAAAAGTTGAAGTCCCAGAGTAGGACAGAAATAAAGTAAAAAAAATAAAAAATCAAGTGAAAAAAGAAAAAAAGTCCCTTTCCCCAGATTTTATAAGAAAAAAAGAAAGAAAAAAACACACATATTAGGTATCGCCACGTCCGTAACGACCGGCTCTATAAATATATCACATGATCCTCCCCATTCGATACCATAATGTCACCTTGCATTACAAAAAGTGCAACACCAAGTGATCAAAAAGGCATATGTCCCACAAAATGGTACCAATAAAACAGTCACCTCATCCCGCAAAAAAAAAAATGAGCCCCTATATAAGAAAATCGCAACAACAAAAAAAAAAAATCATAAAAACTATACCTCTCAGAACATGGAGACATTAAAACATCATTTTTTTTGCTACAAAACTGCTATTATTGTGTTAAAGTAAAATAATAAAAAAAAATTGACATATTAGGTATTGCCGTGTCCGTAACAACCTGCTGTATAAAAATATCACATGACCTAATCCCTCAGGTGAACACTGTAAAAAAATAATAACAGTGCCAAAAAAGCTATTTTTTGGGGTCACCTGACATCACATAAAGTCCAACACCAAGCGATCAGAAAAAGGTGTATGCCCCCCAAAATAGTACCAATCAAACTGTCTCCTCATCCCGCAAAAAAAATGAGACCCTAACTAAGAGAATCGGTCAAATTTTTTTTTTTAAAAAGCTATGGCTCTCAGGCTATGGAGACACTAAAACATCATTTTTGTGGTTTAAAAAATGCTATTATTGTGTAAAACTTTAATAAATAAAAAGTATACATCTTGGGTATTGCCACTTCCATAACAATCTACTCTATAAAAATGTCACATGACCTAACCCCACAGGTGAACGCTGTAAAAATAAATAAAAACTGTGCTAAAACAACCAATTTTTTGGTCGCCTTGCTCTATAAAGTGTAATAATAAATGATCAAAAAATCATATGTACCCAAAAATGGTACCAATAAAAACGTCAACTCTTCCTGCAAAAAACTAGCCCCTGGACAAGACGATCGGCAGAAAAATAAAAAAATTGCGTTTAGAAAATGGAGATACAAAAACATATATATATATATTTTTTTTTAAAAATGCTTAATTATGTAAAACTGAAACAAAGAAAGTAGACATATTTGATATCATTGCGTCCGTAACAACCTGCTCTATAAAAATAGTACGATCTACTCTGTCAGATGAATGTTGTAAAACAAAAAAAAAAAAAAAAAAAACTGTGTGCCAAAACAGCTATTTTTGCGTTAACTTGCCTCACGAAAAAAAAAAAACGTAATATAGAGCAATTAAAAATCATATGTACCCCAAAATAGTACCAATAAAACTGTCACCTTTCCCCCCTAGTTTCCAAAATTGGGTCACTTTTTGGGAGTTTCTACTGTAAGGGTGCATTAGGGGGGCTTCAAATGGGACATGGCATCTAAAAACCAGTTCAGCAAAATCTGCCTTCCAAAAACCATACTGCGCTTCTTTTCTTCTGCGCCCTGCCATGTGCCCGTACATAATCAGTTTACTACTACACGTGGGGTGTTTATGTAAACCGCAGAACCAGGGTAATAAATATTAAGTTTTGTTTGGCTGTTGGTTGATGTTTGGTATTAAATAAAAAAAATGGATTAAAATGGAAAATCTGCCAAAAAAGTGAAATTTTGAAATTTTAATCTCTATTTTACTTTAATTCTTGTGGAACACCTAAAGGGTTAACAAAGTTTGTAAAATCAGTTTTGCGTAACTTAAGGGGTGTAGTTTCTACAATGGCGTAATTTATGGGGAGGGGGGGTTTCCACTATGTAAGTTCCACAAAGTGACTTCAGACCTGAACTGGTCCTTAAAAAGTAGGTTTTGGAAATTTTCGTAAAAATTTTAATTGCTTCTATAATGACATTTACAAAATGATGCCAACATAATGTAGACATATGGGGAATGTTAAGTAATAAATATTTTGAGGTATCACTTTCTGTTTTAAAAGCAGAGAAATATACATTTTGAAAATTGCAAATTTTTCTAAATTTTTGGTAAATTGGATTTTCATAAATAAAGGTGAAATATATTGATTAAAATTTATGACTGTTATGAAGTGCAATGTGTCACGAGAAAACAATCTCTGAATGGCTTGGATAAGTAAAAGCGTTCCAAAGCTATTACCACATAAAGTGACATAGCAGATTTGCCAAAAGGTGAAAAATGGCCCGGTCCTTAAGGGGTTAAGGACACTGATTGGGCATGCATTAGTCCCATTATACCCTACAGACATGTTCAGAATGAGATGGTATAATACCCTTGGGGTGTATTCACACTCTTCAGAGACAATGTATAACTACCCACAGTTTTATCATTCTTTTGCAGGGTTTGTGTTAAACACAATATAATTTGCTGTAGTATAAGGTTCCATTCACACATCTGTTGTGTATTGCGGATCCGCAATACACCGGTCCGGCAGCCCTATAGAAATGCCTATTCTTGTCCGCTATTGCGGACATGAATAGGACATGTTATATTTTTTCGGGAGACTGTGTGCTGTCCGCATCTCTTCTGGCCCTATTGAAAATGAATAGGTCCGGAACCGTTCCGCAATGTTGCGGAACAGATCCGAACTCATTCTACGGACATGTGAATGGATCCTAACATGCGGATTTATAGCTTTTTTCTAGTGATAATGGTGCGGCCGTCTGCCACGCCATTCTGCACTCTTTGTATACACCCTAAAGGTTATTATTCTGCTGAACCTAAGATCTGGCTTTTCCTTTTTAACAGAGCCTTAAACATTACATGTACTTCATTAACCACTTGTGGACCGCTGGGCTTGCTTTATTTCTGAACGTCCTTGCTGAGTTTGTAGCTGCATGCAGGTCGTGTAGGACTGGAGCCAGCTGGCAATGACATTCAGGCTCCCCGTAGAGAAAGCCGAGCCGGTTTGTTACCATCCCTGCCTTCCTTATTGCTGTATATATATACAGTTCAGGAAGCAGCCAAGACTCTTCCTGCTCCCTGCAGGGAGGCCCTAGAGGCTGTTAGTCTCAGAGGTCTTGTGGGACTTCATGGGGACCACAGTGTATAAAATAAACACAAAAAGAGCCACTGATGGTGGTCATGTGACCAGTCGCCTCCATCACCGACCTTCATTGACCATCACTGCGCACAACATTAAAAACTAGTGTTTGCTCAGTACTATGAGACTCTCTCTGCAACTGCCGCACCACGTTTACACTGCCTGGTCCTGTCAAAGTACAGCAGGAGCAGCAGTTGCAGAGGGAGCAGAGCCTCTAGGTGTAATGACAACGCCCCCTTTGCTCCTAGAGGCTCATTTGCATATACTAAAACATAATGTTTCTCAGCAATGCGGACACATATTAACATGGGACCAACACAGATGCCTTCAGCTGCCAAGTGCACATGTAACAGGTCAGTCAGTGTCATGGGTACAAAACTGCTGACAGATGCCCTTTTGAAGAACTTTGCGAGATTATGGCACACTTTTTGCTATAAATTTTTTTTAAAACAGGCTTTTTTTTATCCATTTTTCTAGGTATAGAAAATAAAAGTACAAAATATTAAAATAAAAGGACACCTCACAAAAAAATGCAAAACGTATTTAAATGACCAAGTTTAATGCTTCTGAATATGGGGGGGGGGGGGGGGAGGGGAGAGATTGGTCCCGTCTGGAACAGGATAAGTTTTGTAACCGAAAATAAAAGAACAAGGAAGGAGTGGCTCAGGATTGAGCATACACTCATTATGCATGCTTTACTACTACTCAAGCCTAGTCTTCTTGTAAATTTTGTTTTATTAACAAGTATAATAATAAAATGATACAAGTTTAACATAATATAAAATGGGATAAAACATCACCATTACAGATGGAAGTTTGCATATATTATAACCTGTTGAGACATCACAGGAATGACACTTCCTAATTTCAAAAAGCATATTAAAAAAAGTGATTATTTGAAAAAACATCAATATAAATCAGTTCAGAAGTTGATTCAGAAAATGGTGAAGGGAAAGGAGGGGTGGGAAGGGGGGAGGGGAGAAAAGGGAAACAAAACAAAGGGTCAAACAATGTGGGGGAGAAGAAAAAATTGTCACATGTTTCATTAGATAGTTCAAGAGCATAAGGAAAGAAAAGTAATTAGAGATCCAAATGTATAGACTCAATCAAAGAACTTGGACAGTTTGCCAGTGGAGATATAGCTAGTCTTCTGCTCTCAGCTTGAGGTTTAGCATTTTCAGCCCGGTGGTGGTGGTGGCTGAAGGTCTACGGGGGGGGGGGGGGGGGGGGTGCAGCATGCTTTCATTAAAGTTTTTTCTTTTTTCACTTTTTTAGCTCTCACGTCATATTACTTTTTTGATAGAATTCCCTTCTTTACAGATATTACTTTCTGATACACCTGATTGAGCATTCCCTTTAATATGCCCTACAGAGCGTTTCTGATATATGCCGGATGGAAAGTGCAGCGCGATTTATCTTTAACCGTGATATTTACCCCTCGATGGCCGCTGTGATTTGCTCCCTTTTATAGGAAATCCTAGCCTAGAACCAGAGTGCGTTGTGCTGGCCTGGATTTCTTCTTGCGCGTTGTATAAGCCATGAAAGCACAGTGATGTTCTTTTATTAATTATGCATGAGCATCGCCATCGCAGGAGAACATCCTGGCTGTTACATTAAACTCCAGCAAGGTTTTGGGAGTTATAACTGGAGGCTCTCTTATTTTTGCAATGCTTGTTCTTAAAGGGAAATTTTGAAGCTGCATTCCATACGAAGCCTTTAGGACGCCCACCTCAGTTCTGGATGAAACCTCTCGGAAATGCAGGTTCCTGAAAAATAATGTAGCTAATAACATGAAGGCGACACCGCCTGTATTACAGGATAATACTTTATTTTTTATTTTTGTTAGTAAATCTAAAGTATTAAGGAAACATAAACGCAGCATTTCTCTATTGTTGATTCCTTTACCGTGGAAGTGATTTAAAGTTGTGGGCAGCATGAATTCCCTTTAGGGTACATTTACACGACCGTATGTATTTTGTGGTCTGCAAAATATGGAGATAACGTCCATGTGGCATCCGTGTTTTTTTTTTTTTTTTTTTGTGTGGGTCCAATGACTTCAGCAGGTCGGTGTTCCGCATTTGCGGCCAAGAAAAGGACATGTTTTATCTTTTTGTGAAACAGATATACAGATGTGGAAAGTACACTGGTGTCTTCCATATACTTTCCGCAGAAGAGCGAACATGCCTTATTCTTAATTGCAAATGTGGACCACCGCAAAAAAAAAAAAAATGGATGCCACACAGACGTCATCCATATTTTGAGGATCTGTGTTTTATTGACCGCAAAATACATACGGTTGTGTAAGTGTACCCTCAGCCGGTCACAGATGAATTATGGCGGCATAGGTACATGACAGGCTATGCTACCATAGACAGTACATTTTATTCTGCCGATGCATTTACTGGATAAGTCTGCATGACCTTTGTGTTAAACAAGGGAGGTCACCACATTAAATATCTATTTCCCATTTCATTCTATGTTGTGCTGTTTCTCTCTCTTCCTCCTAGAAATTTGCAACTACATTAAAAAAGGGGTGAGTCTCTCACAGTCCAATACCGTCTGCACTGATTGGACAGTGTTAGCGTGCGGACACACACCCTCCACTGTAATACCCAGTTGTCTCTTCATTCGTGCATTTCTGTGAGGAGTAAAAGAGGAACATAACAATTTAGCGTTAAAAGAAATGTTGCTTCAGAATTGTTATGTCATGGGGAATGCAAGTATTTGCTAAATGTCAGGAGAGCAGACAGGTCCTCCTTAACACATTTGTGTTGGATAGTAATCTGCGTTAGGGTCTCTGTATGCGCTCTCTACAGTATTTTCACATTTACATTTTTTTTTCTTCAGGTGATGTCCGCAACGATATCTATGTAACACTATTTCAGGGTGACTTCGACAGAGGCAACAAGACAACAGCTAAGAATGTGGAGGTCACAATGTCCGTGTTTGATGAGGATGGGAAGCGGCTGGAGGTAAATGACCCTCGCCTAGTTTGTCTATGCCAACACGTGATCATAAGAGGCATAAAAGGAAATCCGAACGGTCAGACAAAAATGTTGCTTTAATGCATGCAAATAAGCCTCTAGGAGCAACGGGGGCGTAGCCGTTACACCTAGAGGCTCCACTTTCTTAGCAACTGCCACGCCCCCTCTCCACTTTGGCAGGGCCAGGCAGTGTAATCAGGATCACGCCTGGCCCTGTCAATCAAAGAACAGAGCTCCTGACAGTTGCAAAGAGAGCAGAACCTTTAAGTGTAATGGTAACGCCCCTGTTGCTCCTAGAGGCTCATTTGCATAAAACAAAACATAATCTTCTCAGCAATACAGGCACATATGAACATGGGACCAACACAGATGCTTTCAGCTGCCAAGTGCACAGGTCAGCCAGTGTCAAAGGTACAAATCTGCTGACATATGCCCTTTAAGAAGCTGCTTTGCATAAATTAGGATCACTTCCCGGTAATTACTCTTTCCAATTCAGGATATATTCAGATGAGCATTGTAAAAGACCCCCATGTTTCTTCTGCTAACAATGGTCCATTTTATGTCCGTGCACAATCAGTATGTTCTCCGTTTTTCATGTCTGTCAAAAAGTTTTCACTTGTTTTCAGCATCTCCTAGCAATCATACTGGAAGAAGCCGAGCAGATCGATGTATACATTTTAGAAAATTATTCAGCAAAACCTTTAATTTATACATTTACGGTGGAGAAAATGAGTATTTGATACACTGGCGATTCTGCAAGTTTCCCCACCTACAAAGAATGGAGAGGTCTGTAATTTTTATGATAGGTACACTTCAACTGTGAGAGAGAGAATCTAAAAAAAAATCCATAAAATCACATTGTATGATTTTTTTAAATGATTAATTTGCTTTTTGGTGCATGAAATAAGTATTTGATCACCTACCAACCAGCATGAATTCTGGCTCTCACAGACCTGTTAGTTTTTCTTTAAGAAGCCCTCCTACTCCTATAAAAGACGCCTGTCCACACACTCAATCAATCACACTATCCACCATGGCCAAGACCAAAGAACTGTCTAAGGACACCAGGGGCAAAATTGTAGACCTGCATAAGGCTGGGATGGGCTACAGGACAATAAGCAAGTAGCGTGGTGAGAAGGCAACAACTGTTGGTGCAAATATTAAAACATGGAAGAAATGCAAGATAACTGTCAATCATCCTAGGTTTGGGGCTCCATACAAGAACTCACCTCGTAGGGTAATGAATTGATGATTCTGAGAAAGGTCAGGAATTTGCTCAGAACTACATGGGAGGACCTGGTCAATGACCTGAAGAGGGCTGGGACCACAGTCTCAAAGATTACCATCGGTAACGCACTACACCTTCATGGATTAAAATCCTGCAGGACATGTAAGGTCCCCCTGCTCACGTCAGCACATGTTCTTGGCCCGTTTGAGGTTCGCCAGTGACCATCTTGGATGATCCAGAGGAGGCATAGGAGAAGGCCATGTGGTCAGATGAGACCAAAATACAACTTTTTGGTATCAACTCCGTTTGCAGTGTTTGGAGGATGAAGAAGGAGGAGTACAACACCAAGAACACCGTCCCAACCGTGAAGCATGGGGGTGGAAACATAATACTTTGGGGGTGCTTTTCTGCACAGGGGACAGGACGACTGCAAAAAAACAAAAAACATAAAATGTGATTTTGCTGGATTTTTTCTTTAGATTCTGTCTCTAACAGTTTAAATGTACCTACGATATAAATGACAGACTTCTCCATTCTTTGTAGGTGGGGAAACTTGCAAAATAGCCAGTGTATCAAATGCCCCACTGAATATATTTGCATTTTCCACCTCCTGTGAACAGCTATCCGTACGGGAAGGAGGGATTTCCGTGATTGATATCATTGTGTGTATAGCTGCATAATGGATAGCTGTCCGTCACCGATAACCCCTCCCTGTACCGATAGCTGTTCACAGGTGATGGAAAAAGCAAAGATATAAATATATAAGTTACAGGTTTTACAGCATAATTTCCTACACATGTAAGTCTATATCAATCCGTTCAGCTCCTCCTGCTCTACACCGTGGTGACAGCTCCTCTTTAATGATTGCGGGCAGCATGTTTCTAGTACTTTGTTGTGTAGAGGATATACTGTATAAATTTAAGGTTATTTCCTGTAACAATTCCTATTTATATTGCTGCATTATGATTTCTGAATGTCATTCCATCACACTATAAGAACCCTTCTGGTGAGATCTTATTAACAAGCCTCACATACTTCTCTACTATATTATGTCCCCAAATGCACAGGAGCGGAGAGCACCTTCATTTATTTGTTTTTGTCTTTTTTTCTCTGTTTCTTTCCCAAGAACGTGATTTACCAGGGGGCTGGAGATGAAGCTATGTCAGAGTACAAATCCGTAATATATTATCAAGTAAAGCAGCCCCGGTGGTTTGAAACAGTGAAGGTAAATTGTGCAGCCATAAAAAGCTTTTATAAGTGTAGTAAATACTGCAAATGTTTTAATGCACATCTGAAAGCAAAAAACAACAGCAGTGACGGGGGGATGATAGGAGTTATACTTGTGACCCAGGAGACATCGATCTCTGCAGTGCTGATGGATGAGAAACAAGAGGCTTAGGGAATCTCCTGAAGGGGCTGTTCGAGATTAGAAAAAGGGAAAGCCCACAAGCGCTGTCTGGATGTTCAGCTGAACCCCCCTTTAGCCCCATTCATTTGACTATTGCAGCTAAGAATGGTGATGTTTATAGAGGAAAATTAAACCTGTGGAAGCTACCATACTTATCTGTTAAAAACAATGGGACAGGCCTCCATCAGTGGCTGCAGATTGGTATGGCTGAATAGCAACATAATATTCATTAAAATATGGCAAAAAAAACAAACTCTGCTATTAGAAGTTTTCTGCTGCGGAAAGATGCCTCTTAACAAAAGACAAAGTCATCTAAAAGTGATCATGATACAAATGGTTAAGAAAGTTTTATATAAAATTATAAAACAAAAACAACTTTCTTCCAGAAACAGTGCCACAACTGTCCGTGGTTTGTATGTGGCACTACAGTTCAGCCTTCTTCAAATAAATAGGGCTGAGCGGCAATACCAGACACTGTCTATATCCAACAGGGGTTCCATTTACTTGAATGGAGCTGAACTGCAGTACCACTCACAGCCTTTGGTTGGTAGTGGCACTCTTTCTGGAAGAAATAAACAATAATTATTATTATTTTTATTTTTTTTATCTCATAAGACTTCTTTAACCCCTTAAAGGGGTTATCCAATTTCAAGAACATTCCCCCGGGCCGGGCCCCTTGCCGGTAATATACAGGTCCTTCTCAAAAAATTAGCATATTGTGATAAAGTTCATTATTTTCTGTAATGTGCTGATAAACATTAGACTTTCATATATTTTAGATTCATTACACACCAACTGAAGTAGTTCAAGCCTTTTATTGTTTTAATATTGATGATTTTGGCATACAGCTCATGAAAACCCAAATTTCCTATCTAAAAAAATTAGCATATTTCATCCGACCAATAAAAGAAAAGTAGTTTTTAATACAAAAAAAGTCAACCTTCAAATAATTATGTTCAGTTATGCACTCAATACTTGGTCGGGAATCCTTTTGCAGAAATGACTGCTTCAATGCGGCGTGGCATGGAGGCAATCAGCCTGTGGCACTGCTGAGGTGTTATGGAGGCCCAGGATGCTTCGATAGCGGCCTTAAGCTCATCCAGAGTGTTGGGTCTTGCGTCTCTCAACTTTCTCTTCCCAATATCCCACAGATTCTCTATGGGGTTCAGGTCAGGAGAGTTGGCAGGCCAATTGAGCACAGTAATACCATGGTCAGTAAACCATTTACCAGTGGTTTTGGCACTGTGAGCAGATGCCAGGTCGTGCTGAAAAATGAAATCTTCATCTCCATAAAGCTTTTCAGAAGATGGAAGCATGAAGTGCTCCAAAATCTCCTGATAGCTAGCTGCATTGACCCTGCCCTTGATAAAACACAGTGGACCAACACCAGCAGCTGACATGGCACCCCAGACCATCACTGACTGTGGGTACTTGACACTGGACTTCAGGCATTTTGGCATTTCCCTCTCCCCAGTCTTCCTCCAGACTCTGGCACCTTGATTTCCGAATGACATGCAACAGTCCAGTGCTGCTTCTCTGTAGCCCAGGTCAGGCGCTTCTGCCGCTGTTTCTGGTTCAAAAGTGGCTTGACCTGGGGAATGCGGCACCTGTAGCCCATTTCCTGCACACGCCTACACGGTGGCTCTGGATGTTTCTACTCCAGACTCAGTCCACTGCTTCCGCAGGTCCCCCAAGGTCTGGAATCGGTCCTTCTCCACAATCTTCCTCAGGGTCCGGTCACCTCTTCTCGTTGTGCAGCGTTTTCTGCCACACTTTTTCCTTCCCACAGACTTCCCACTGAGGTGCCGTGATACAGCACTCTGGGAACAGCCTATTCGTTCAGAAATTTATTTCTGTGTCTTACCCTCTTGCTTGAGGGTGTCAATGATGGCCTTCTGGACAGCAGTCAGGTCGGCAGTCTTACCCATGATTGCGGTTTTGAGTAATGAACCAGGCTGGGAATTTTTAAAAGCCTCAGGAATCTTTTGCAGGTGTTTAGAGTTAATTAGTTGATTCAGATGATTAGGTCAATAGCTCGTTTAGAGAACCTTTTCATGATATGCTAATTTTTTGAGATAGGAATTTTGGGTTTTCATGAGCTGTATGCCAAAATCATCAATATTAAAACAATAAAAGGCTTGAACTACTTCAGTTGGTGTGTAATGAATCTAAAATATATGAAAGTCTAATGTTTATCAGTACATTACAGAAAATAATGAACTTTATCACAATATGCTAATTTTTTGAGAAGGACCTGTACTTACCCCTCTGGCAGGCGGGGGGGGGGAGGAGGAATCAAGGGGCAGGCGGGGACCAGCCTCCCTAGTGTCACCCGCGATGCTAGGGAGGCTCGTCCCCGCCTGCCATTGATTGCTCCCCCGGACACCGGTGCGGGGAGTAGGGTAAGTATATTACTGGTGAAGGGCCCGGCACATGTGGGGGAGGTTTTCTTGTAATTGGATAACCCCTTTAATGCATAATAATGTACATGTATGTGATTGGCATTAAGAAATTGTATGGAGCCCGCCGAACTGATATTGTGACCTATCCTCAGGATATAAAAATCCCAGAAAACCCCTTTAAAGTCGTAAAACATAATAGAAACTATATACATTTTGTTTTGTTTTTTTCCCCCCACAAAGTATTATTAAAAATAAGCCCTTGTGGCTATGTGAAAGGAAAATTTAAAAAGTTATGGCTTTTGGGGAGTAAAAAATGAAAATTGGCTGCGTCTTTAAGTGGTTAAAGGAGTTGTCTAACTTCAGTAAGTTGCATTTATCATGTAGAGAAAGTTAATAAAAGGCACTTATTAATGTATTTTTATTACCCATGTTTCTTCCTTTGCTGGCTGGATTCATATTTCCATCACATTATACACTGCTCATTACCATGGTTACGACCACCCTGCAATCCATCAGTGGTGGTCATGCTTGCACACTATAAGAAAAAACATCAGCCTCTCTGGTGGCCGGGACCATGGGAGCGCACATAGGCTAGTGCGTTTTCTTATATTGTGCAAGCACGACCACCACTGATGGATTGCTGGGTGGTCGTAACCATGGAAATGAGCAGTGTATAATGTGATGGAAAAATTAATCCAGCCAGCAAAGCAATTTGGATAATCACAATACATTAGTAAGTGGCTTGTATTAACTTTCTCTACATGATAAATGCAACTTACTGAAGTGAGATAATCCCTTTTAAGAACCTGCAGTCCACTTTAGGCTACCTGGCTAAAAGGCATCTTGCTGCAGCAGAAATCTTCACTCTCTGCTCTGTTATTGACCAAACAAATTAATCACTCACATTTTAAATAAAATTTTTATGTTAAACCTATTCCTAAAGAGTTGAAATCTCTTCTCGGCAGTCATCTCATTATCCTTACAGGCAGGATTACTTATATATATTCTGTAGGTAACCATTCACAATAGATGGACCAGCTTACCACCTTCTAATACTGCACAATGACTTTTTCACAGGTCACAGAGCATGCCCACAACCCTTTCCCATAGGAGTCCATGAGTCGTCCCCAGACTACAGGTTCCATGTGGCTGCTGTAAACAGATCTGTGAACTGCTCAGGCACGATATCCACCCCCATAATATGAAAATGGATCAGTAAAAAAAAAAAGAATGTTTTAGGCTGAGTTCACACGGGCAAGATTTCCGTGCGGGTGCAATGCGGGAGGTGAACGCATTGCACCTGCACTGAATCTGGACCCATTCATTTCTATGGGGCTGTGCACATGAGCTGTGATTTTTCACGCATCACTTATGCGTTGCGTGAAAATCGCAGCATGCTCTATATTGTGCGTTTATCATGCAACGCAGGCCCCATAGAAGTGAATGGGGCTGAGTGAGAATCACAAGCATCCGCAAGCAAGTGCGGATACGGTGCGATTTTAAAGCATGGTTGCTAAGATGACAGTCTATTCACTGTATTATTTTCCCTTATAACATGGTTATAAGGGAAAATAATAGCATTCTTTAATACAAAATGCTTAGTAGGTGGTCAATTGAGGGTTAAAAATTAATTAACTTACCTTCTCCTCTTGATCGCGTAGCTGCCGGTCTCTTCTTACTACTTTAATCATGAGCTGCCGGCTAAAGGACCTGTGGTGATGTCGGAGATCACATGGTCCAATCACATGGTCCATGACCCTCAATTGACCATCTACTAAGCATTCTGTATTAAAGAATGCTATTATTTTCCCTTATAACCATGTTATAAGGGAAAATAATAACATCTACACAACACCGAACCCAAACCTGAACTTCAGTGAAGAAGTCCAGGTTCGGGTCTGGGTACCACAGTCAGTTTTTTATCACGCGCGTGCAAAACACATTGCACCCGCGCTATACAAACTGAACAACGGAACGCAATCGCAGTCAAAACTGACTGCAATTGGGTACCTACTCGCGCGGGTTTGCCGCAACGCATCCGGACCTTATCCGGACACGCTCGTGTGAACACAGCCTTAGGGTCCATTCACACGACAGCAAGTGTTTTGCTGTCCGCAAATTGACGGCCATGAAACCGGCCATGTGCGTTCCGCATTTTGCGGACCGCACATGGCCGGCACTTTAAATAGAAATGCCTTTTTTTGTCCGTGTCTGCAGACAAGAATAGGACATGTTCTTTTTTTTTTTTTGCGGAACGGAAGTGCGGATGTGGAACGGAAGTGTGGATGCGGATAGCACACTGCATCTTTTGCAGCCCCATTGAAAATGAATGTGTCAGGATCCGCTCCGCAATACATTTTCTGGAGGGAAGTGACTGACTTTCTTTCCCTTCTACTGCCGGTCCAAGTACCTTGCATACCTGAAGTCTGCCTGTTAGGGTACTGAATGATGACAATTGGGGTCATTATATGACAACATTCTTGAGGGAATCCCTGTTTTTGGCTCGTAAATGCATTACTTTTGAGATGGTACAGTCCTAATACACCGAACATGTGGAAAATGCAGATAAATCAATTCTACCGTATATAGTACTAGTATACAAATATTGCAATAAACTGTAAAAGTTTGCTGGAGTTTGGGGCCTATGGTGTGGGGCCGCACAAACCATGTACTCAGAATGCGTCAAGCTATATCAGCAGCTCGAGGTAACGAGGCTCAGTCTGTTTAGGGAGTTGCCTGTACGGATTAAATTGGCAATAAAGTATCTGAAGGAATAGGGAATATAAGACCTTGCAGTGGCTGAAGGGAGAAAATGTTAAGACGGTTGCTTTTCTTTGTCTTGTCTGTATTATTGAGAAATGGACCTCATAGGTCTTCTGTCTTATTCTCTACAATGTATTTGGCGACAAAAGTATATAAGATTGTTGTTATTTTACTTCTGTTAATAAAACGGTTTAAAGGAAAGGATGGACGGTGTCCGGTCGGTGTCCCGTGCGTGTGGTGCTTTTTTTTGTCGCTTGCGGGGATGTGCGCTGTCCCTGTGGTGGTGCTGCCACGTTCTTTCAGCTTATTGGATCACATACTTGTCAATGTTAACCATAAGGTTATTTATACCTCGTTTGCAGCGTCCTTTCCTCAATGCTGCCCAATACCCCTGATGAAGCCAGTTTAGCTGGTGAAACATGTCGGGGGCAGTCAGTAGGTTTTAGGTTTAAGTGTCCCCAATTGTCAGAAGATATATCACCAGTGTATGGCGTCACATCACCATTATTGAGATATTAAATGCCAGTGCCCAGTGATATGGATTGTGGCGGGTGTGGTGGCGCTGCGGGGGAGGTGCACATCCCTGTGGGCGATGGAGTAGGGTGTCGCGTGTGGGACACTGGCTGCAGTTTTTTTTTTTTTTTAACCGTTTTTTAGCCTCGCCTAGCAGTTTTAATCTTGACTAGTAAAAGTAAAGTTTTATAGAGAGATTATCTGGGTCAAGTTGGATATTTAGCCTCATGGATTTTATGTTTGTGGATTGACTATATATTATGGGAATATGTCTTTGTTTATTTCTATTTGTATTTCTTTTGTCCTCTTTAAAGGGAACCTGTCACCGGGATTTTGCGCATAGAGCTGAGGACATGGGCTGCTAAATGGCCGCTAGCACATCCACAATACCCAGTCCCCATAGCTCTGTGTGCTTTTATTGTGTAAAAAAAACTATTTGATACATATGCAAATTAACCTGAGATGAGTCCTGTCCCTGACTGATCTCACGTACAGGACTCATCTCAGGTTAATTTGCATATGTTTTTTTTACACAATAAAAGCACACAGAGCTATGGGGACTGGGTATTGCGGATGTGCTAGCGGCCATCTAGTAACCCATGTCCTCAGCTCTATACACAAAATCCCGGTGACAGGTTCCCTTTAAGTGTTATACCTTCTTCAATAAACCGAGTAAGAGTAAAAAAAAAATATATATACAGATGTTCGTTAAGCAAACAATGGCGTGCTACGTCACTTACACTGCGTGTCCGTTCTAATACAGAGTGAATGTCATGTAGGCCACTCTTTTAATGGTTGCTACATCTGTAGGCGATACATTCCCATCCATTCACTTCCTATAGATAAAAGTAAAGGGGATCATGTAGGGGCCTATTGTTTCTTTACAGCTGTTTTCTGAGATTTTCATACTGATCCTCTGCATAAGTCATCAGTGTCTGATACCCGGGACACCGCCGATCAAACCAGCTGTTTAAAAAGGCAGCGACACTCCTTTGAGCACCGTGGCCTTCTCCCTGCATTTCCTAGGCAGAGTGATGACATGTGTCTAGTGACCTAGGAGCAGCTCTGGGCTGAGTGCAGTATCAAGCACATCCACCATAATACAATGTATGGCGCTGTGCTTGGTAAGCTGCGAGAAGACAGCAGCACCAGTGCCATCTCAAAACAGCTGATCGGCGGGGGTCCCAAGTGTCAGACCCCCACCTATCAGATAATGATGACCTATACAGAGAATAGGTCCTCCATTAAAAAAATCGCGGAAACCCCTTTTAAAGCAAAAACATTGTTTTATCAGTTTGTTGATAGATTTGTGTCTCTTTAGTTGTATGTCCTGGTTTGGAGGTCTCCTTTTGCGTATAGCTCCCTGTTCATAGATGTTGCTGAAAGAAATCCCACTTCTGGTTAATCTTCCTTGAGGTTCAGCAACCAGAGGTGTCTTAACAGAAGTATTGATATTACTCCTCAGCCTTGGTTTCATCTTATCTATTTATTAAAGGTCGCCATCCCTATTGAAGATGTGAATCGGAGCCACTTGAGATTCACTTTCCGTCACAGATCTTCCCAGGAGTGTAAGTTGTACCTATGAGTTCTTGTATGTTTGACTTTTTGTAATGTCTTATTCCTTATATATCTTTTATTTTGATTACTGCATGTAGTGGATAGCATTATGGGTCACCTTATGGAATTACTGGTAAATTGCTTAAAGGCAGTCTGTAAGCGGTTTTGACTGTGCTAAAATGCTGACAGGACAAGATAGGCGCAGAGGAGAGCAGTGCAAACATACCTTTTGGGCCACTATTATTAAGAGGAGTTGTGTGAATACAAAGTTTTATTTTGCAGGATCCTGCTCCTGCAAGTGCCAGGAAGCAGAGCTTCACTGTGATGTACTCTCTGCATTGATTCCCTTCCCAGCCCCTCTCCTCTTCTCTGACTTAAGGCTTTAGCGGTCTCTTGGTCGGATGCTACAGTGGTCACAGCCGAGGCGAGGGGATGTGAAGCAGCTCGATCACATTGAAGACCCACCCAGGGCACTTGCAGGAGCAGAATCTGGCGGAATAAAACTTCATATTCACGGTACTCCTGATAATAAAAGGTATGTATATACTTCTCTCCCCAGTCCTTTCCTAGTGCTGTCAGCAGTCTAGTATGGTCAGAACTGCTCACAGAACCCTTTTATAGGGAAAAGCAAGGGATTTCTTCAGTCTCCCTAAATAATTTTATTTTATCCATTATTTGCTATAGAAAACATGCTGATGGTGCATATTGGTGCCTGTCACCGGCTCATATCCCCTCTGCTCTTCACCAGGGGAGGGTGGCCTCTAGCAGTGCACTAGGAATAATTAGAAGTGTAGGTCGAAGAGGCAGAGGAATCCATTTAATACAATTCAGAGATGAAACCTCCTTGTTGCTCATAGTTTCTAGAACCTGCCAACACTGCTGCCTTTTTTGTAGTAAATATATGAAATGTAAAAAGAAAATAGGGGAAATAAAAATGCAGGAGACACATAGCTGTAGATACACAGCAGCTGTAGATGCAAAACAAGATATATATATTTTTTTTTTATGAGCACTATTTGCTTCATTTTATATCCATTGGAGCTATAATTTTTTTTCAAAGGTTAGACATTGCCTTTAAACGAGTAGTGCCAAAAGATTAAAATATATCCCCTATTCTGTTTTGTTGCTATGGGCAACATATTTGAAAGGCTATGTACACCTTTGGAGGCAGTTTTTATAACTGCCTTGTACTCATTTTGGGCTAAAAATCATTTATTAAATTGATCTTTATTACAAATATGGAGCCCTTTTTTTTTTTTCTCTGTACAGAGCCGAAATGCTCTAATAGAGGGATAAGCATTTTCTCTCTGCTCCGTCAGCCAACTAATGTGACTGACTCCTTATCTCTGCTGTCTGACATCATAAACACTCATTATAGCTCAGCTCTCATCTTAAAGGAGTTTTACAATCACATACAATGGGGGCATATCGCTAGGATATGCCCCCATTGTCTAATAGATGCGGGTCACACCTCTGGGACCCGCACCTATAACGAGAACGGAGCGGGGAAATGAATGGAAGGCGCACTGCGCATGCGCAGCCACCCTCTATTCATTTCAATGGGGCTGTCGAAAATAGCCGAGCACTGGCTCGGCTATTCAGTCTGCCCTATAGAACTGAATGGGAGCAGGGGCCGCATGTGCGCGGTGCGCTCACATTGACTTGTATGGGAGCAGCGGGGAGCAGCGCTTGGCGGTGGATGGACCCCGGAAAAAAACTGCACGTTTTAGACAATGGGGGAGGGAGGGGGGGTGGCATATCTGAGCGGTATAACCCCATTGTATGTGATGATGGGAAAACCAACCCCTTTAATGATAAGAATGTGGCTTATATAAGTGTTTCAGACCTCTAAGTAGTTTCCAGATAAGGGTTATTAGATGACACAGCTAGATAAGCTGTTAAACCTTTGTGACAAAACGGCTCAATATTTTTAACAAAGACCGATTGAAAAAAGGATTTTTAGCCCAAAACGAGGAAAATGCAATCATAAATAAAAATTGCCTCTGAAGGTGTGCCTAGCCTTTAAACTATTGTCTACTTATGAAATAATTTCTTTAAAGGGAACCTGTCACCGGGATTGTGTATAAAGCTGAGGACATGGGTAGCTAGATAGCCGCAGGTTAATTTGCATATGTATCAAATCGGTTTTTTTACACAATAAAAGCACACAGAGCTATGGGGACTGGGTAATGCGGATGTGCTAGCGGCGATATAGCAACCCATGTCCTCAGCTCTATACACAAAATCCCGGTGACAGGTTCCCTTTAAATCCGAATTCCCCAGTATTTCCTTTAGCTGCGTGAGTGTGCTGATGATCACTTTCAGGATTGTAAGATTCCCTGCAGATCGGTAAATTAGGGCTTTTTATGATCGTCACTAGTCTGCGCTTAGTTCCCAGACTGCCATAAACCGCTGCAAGAACTGTTCTAATGGTTTGGCAAGGAAACGGGGTCTGGTCGCTATTGGCCGCTGCTTCCCTTTTTCCTTTGTAACAGTTACATTTTCTAGTTTTTTTCCTTCTGTATGGAGATTCAACAGGTCATATCTGGTCATCTTAAAGTTGTGCGTGGATCATCTTACGCTCATAATTGTACAATTTTCTCCTCCTTCCACAGCTAAAGATAAGTCCGAGAAGATTTTTGCAGTGGCATTCGTCAAGCTTATGAGATATGATGGAACAACACTAAGGGATGGGGAGCATGACCTCATAGTTTATAAGGTAATATAATGGGCTTTCTGATGGTCATTAACATTTGGCGTTGATAACACAGAACCTCAGGTGGATATACAGACCTTTAATTAGTAGTGCCAATGTTGTGCCTTCAAATTTAGGTGGTATCTAACATACCTGGGTCATTAGACATCTAAGCATATCTATTCTGCCATTTATAGAAACAGCATTAAGAAAAATATATATATAATATGAATCCCCTTATGTGTCCTATGTTGGCTGGCAAGTGTAACTGGCATTGCCTTTCCGAAAGGAAGTGTCCTGGCTGTTTGGCAGTAACCCCTCCCTTTTATCTTGATTGATGGCTCACCATTCCCCTGTCAATGGAAACAGAAGGATCTCATAGGCACTGCTTGCTTGAAAGAACTTCTTAATGTGTAAGGCCTTTTCACACTTGCGTTGTTAGGATCCGGTGTGCACTGCCGTTGCCGGATCCGTAACACCGCAAGTGAACTGAAAGCATTTGAAGACTGATCAGTGTTCAAAATGCGTTCAGTGTTACTATGGCAGCCAGGACGCTATTAAAGTCCTGGTTGCCATAGTAGTAGTGGGGAGCGGGGGAGCAGTATACTTACCGTCCATGCGGCTCCCGGGGTGCTCCAGAATGACGTCAGAGCGCCCCATGCACATGGATCACGTGATCCATGCGCGTGGTGCGCCCTGACGTCACTGAAGCGCCCCTGGAGCCGCACGGACAGTAAGTATACTGCTCCCCTGCTCCCCACTACACTTTACCATGGCTGCCGGGACTTTAGCGTCCTGGCAGCCATGGTAACCATTCAGAAAAAGCTAAACGTCGGATCCGGTAATGTGCCGAAACGCTTAAGGCCGGATCCGGATTAATGCCTTTCAATGGGCATTAATTCCGGATCCGGACTTGCGGCAAGGGTTCAGGATTTTTGGCCGGAGCAAAAAGCGCAGCATGCTGCGGTATTTTCTCCGGCCAAAAAATGTTCCGGTCCGGAACTGAAGACATCCTGATGCATCGTGAACGGATTTCTCTCCTTTCAGAATGCATTGGGATAATCCTGATCAGGATTTTTCCGGCATAGAGCCCCGACGACGGAAAAGAAATACGCAAGTGTGAAAGAGCCCTAACCTTGGTATATATGTTTGTTCGTGTAAAATGGCAACACGTTTTGGGGCTGGAATAGCCCCTCAGGCAATATGCACTGAATTGATTGTGTATTGTCTAAAGGAGGGGCTAGTTCAACCCCAAAATGCATTGCCATTTTACATAAATAAGCGGTTATACCAAGGTTTTGTATTTGGAAATTCTTTCAAGCAAGCTACGCTCCCAAGAAGTTTATTTTTCCTTCTGTTTCCATTGATACTCTTTAACCGGGTTTGGTCCAGTGAGACAGCTAGGCAGCAGCTTCTAGCACTCCAATTTGGCACGTCACACAGTTGTGTGCCTATCACAACCCCCAAGGTGAGATGTTTTCATACCCTGCCCCCTTGTCTTTTGTTTATCCCAGATGTTGCTCTATGCGCCTTTTTATGTCATCTGCCGCATGCGCAGTGAATTTTCCCCGCTGAAGGCAGTGGCCTCAGCAATGTACAGTACTGTAAACTGAACTTTTATATGCACATAAATTATAATTGTTATTTCTCGTGAATTGCATTGGGGGACACCGCACCATGGTTATATGCCCAGCTGCCACTAGTAGGCTGACACTAGAAAAGAAAAGTGTTGGCTCTACCCTCTGCTCAGACACTAAACTAACCAGTTTTAGTCTAGTGTCCGTAGGAGGCAGACATGACCTGCTCTGTTTTTTTGCAGGTCTTGCTGCTTTTTGTTTTTTATTCCTTTTTATTTTATTCTTTTTTTTCTTCTCCTGCAGGTCTCGGCCTGCTGCAGGATGGGGCTCCATCGTGGATATCCACTTTAGGTGCTCTCCCTGCGGGCACGTACTTTTAGTACCTCGCCGGTCACCCAGTCCCCCATTACTGCATCCGCAGTGGCATGCCGGTAACCCCACATATGTGCGAGTTTGCCGAAGGAGTGACCCTGAAGAGTCCCCCACACTGGCCCTCTTGGTTAGTTGGGCCTCTAACCACTTATGCCTCTCCCTGGCCTTCCTTTACTTTAGTCCCCGTCTCTGCCTGGGACTGGGCCGCGTTTTCCCTGCCCTCGGGCCCCTATTGCTCCATGTCCCCCAGTTTTTCCCTCCCTGGGCATCGCTTCTCCTCAGGAGTCCCCCTCACCTGTTCTTTCCCTTCCGGAGGGCCCGCGATTCCGTCCGGCGGACTGCGCTCCTCTCCCGGCCGCTCCATTAATCGAGGCCCCGGTTTTTACCACATCCTTCTCACCCCCTCCCCTCACTTCCCGGGCTTTTTTCTTGGCCCCTCCCCACTTCTCTCCTTCCTATCCTAGTTTAGTGTGGGCTTTTGCCTGGGGCGGAGTTTGCCTTCTTCTGGCTAGTTCTTCCTCTGGGACCTCCATCTTGTCAGCACTCCTGATGGACACTCTCTACACTCTCCTGCAACCTTCCTGGCACTCTCCTGCAACTGCTAAAGCACCTGGGGGTCCGTTAGGACAGCCTCTGGCTGTCTGTTTTTCCTTTTTTTCAAGCTCTCACTCAGCCCTCATGTTCTCTTCCAGAAAAGACTCCCAGCCCCCCCCCCCCCCGCATTGTCGTCACGTATTATACGTGCGTCTGCTGTAATAAAAAGTTGCCTTGCGGTCAGCCTGAGTCCGTTTGTGCGCAGTGCCTTGCCCCCTGACCCTCTCAGGACACCCTGACCACCCCTTCTGTGTCGGTTTCTCCTGAATGGGCTTCTTCCCTGTCCCAAGCCATAGAGAACCTGGCCTGACTCTCCCAATCCATGGTTGAGTCACTTTACCGCTTGCCTGCCAAAATTGCAGCTTCCTCTGCCCCTCCCAGGTACTCCTCCGCGGACGGGGCATGCTCACATTCTGACACCA